>NC_031478.1:7007056-7155157 GCF_000006565.2 Toxoplasma gondii ME49
GCCCCGGCCCCGGAGAGTGTGATTAGCATCTTCGGCTTTCTGGATGCAGTCACGATGATGAGTTCTGATGCTCAAACACCAGCGGTGTCACACAGTGGTTGACTGCCGGTTCAGCGAGTCGAAGTTATGGGTTGACTGCCGGTTCAGCGAGTCGAAGTTATGGAACGTGGAGCACACACAACTCACACGGTTCTCATTCCACCAGCCGTACACCGGCAAACTTTTCATGGAGGATTGCCTTCAGACAACGGAACAATTGAAAGGAAGAGAAATTCGTTACTAGTCGGTAAGAAGCGATGAGGGATAGACAGCTCGTGACAGTTCGAGCGGAGCGCGTGGTCACCCCTTTCGTCGATGGGATTCCATGTTTAACAACCAACACGATGTCTACATTGCAGCCATACACCGATCACGGAAGACGAACCTCTCTCTTTCTACATTGCAGCCATACACCGATCACGGAAGACGAACCTCTCTCTTTCAGGTGAATCATAGTGTCCTCATATCCTTTTTGCCCGTGTGCCTACAAACGTGAGGTGAATCCGTTGTGGATCCCGCTTTTTTTACCCGTACATACTGCAGTCCTAGACAATTCGTGTGCGTGACGGCTGCAGTTAGACTTCTGCTGAGACGCGGCCGCCTGCGTCCAGCTTGTGTTAGCCGGTGAGTAGTACGAAATGTCGTCCTCCCTTTTATACAAAAAGGGTCCAGCAGCCGTGCTGCACATTTTCCAGAGAGGCAGTCCAGGTTCCAGTGTGTTGCCGAGTCCGGGTGGTCATCAGATCTTATAATGTACCGCTCATACGCCGCACTTTCCACTAGAAGCCGTTACCACGGTAGCCTCGGTTAGTTCTCAGCGTTCCTTGGATCACCTTAGTGTACGACTGAACCATGTTAATAAATCCCTGCTGTGCAGCCGGTCCCACGAAGCTTCTTTTAGCCACTGTTTGGCGACACGTTGACATAGAAGTACGCCGTATACGGTTTAATCAGTGAAACAGGTACGTCCGAACAAAGCTTCTTGTGCGAGAACCCGCTCTGTGGGCCACTGCGAAGCCAAACAGAAAATCCAGTTTCGACTTCTACCTCCTTAGCTATGTGAAAGTTCGTTCACGGGACGGACAAACCTCCGAAAAACGAAACAAGACGACCTCACCTCGGCCCGATTTCCTTCCCTCCCCCCATTTTTGTGACTGCGGCAACTTGAAACTTGTTTTTGAGCCACGACGTTCATAAAGACCTGTTTCGCCTCCTTGAGGATTTCGCCGTCAAAATCCTCACCATCCTTGACATACATTTCTCTCTCCCATTATCGAAGACTGCAGTTGTAGGCAAATGGGAGAGGAAGCTGTTGGTGAGCAACTTTAACAAATTTGTTCTCAAACGGGAATTTTTGGGCTGAGCTCTTCGCGCCCGTATGTCGCTTCATTACACTTCACTTCAAAAATTTAAGCCACAGGACATGGAAAGGGACGGTACGCCCTCAAAACAGTATTAATGAGGTACTTGCAATCGCCTCCACGACATGTAGATCCGAAAAGGTCTCGCATGATGACATTTTTAAAGTCCCGATACAAACAAGATATCCACAAGTAGAAACACACTCCCACAACTGGTGTCCAGCTGATCTAAAGCAGTAGTGCGGAAAAGACTGCTCATTCTAAGACAATGCTATACTAGCTCACCATGGGGAAGATGTTGCCGGACAATCGGTAGAGAAACAGAGAACGGTAGAAACGCTACATGAGTGGGTCTAATAAACGAACGAGCGTTCTACTGTTGCATGATGCGTGAGAACTTGGATATAAAACTAACGAACATAAATCCCTCACCTTCCCTTCCTTTGGTCCCGACAGATGCGCAAATCAGAAACACCTACGCGACTTCCACATCTGTTCATATGTCGCTTCACCAATTTCAATTAGCACCGAGCTGCTTGCACACACCGTTCCCCGATTCCTTGACACACGCTTCACTCGACCTCCCATCTACGTTCATCGCCATGGCCACGTCACAGCACCATCTCTGCGGTACTTGCTCTCCACATCAGCACAGCAGACATACAAGGCTCTTCACTCTCAGAAAGAAAAGAAGGGAACAACTCAGGCGTGTGGAATCCATTCTCCCTCTCGTCAGCGGCCCACGTTTCTCTTGTATCACCTTCCCTAGGTTTGTTACTCGGAGTCGACCGAATGTGGCGGTCGAACAAATTCTGAGCACTCAGGTCCCATCCACCTCACAGTGAACCGGGAAGCACCCTTCCATTTCTCCTCTCATGGGTGCGACACGTTGTCAACATCAATAACTGGATCAGCGCCCTTTCCTTTTCTCTCCCCGGTGTTCTTCGTCGCAAAATAACGAGTGATATGCCTCTGCCCCTCTAGGATGGTCGCTTCGTTCTTCTTTCCCTTCTGAAGGCCTTTCCTCTGCATGGCGCACGGTGCTCTGCCTTGCTCTTTCGTCGCTTGTTTCGCACCTGCCTGGAGATATGTCATTTTCTGACTTTTCTTTTCCACGTCTTGTCGATCCACCGCCTTCGCCAAGGTCGTCCCCTCTGTCCCCTTCCCCCTTTTTTCTTCTCCATCCCTACTTATCGCCTCTACATCTTTTTCAGGTGTCTTGGCCGACATCACTTTCCGCTCCGAATCAGAGAGTGCCGGAGAACTGCGTGCTTTCGTTGGCATGTCTTTCTGTTCGTGTCGGTAACCACTGCAAGTCTTTCCGGAAAAGAAGTCACCGGCGAAGTCCGGCGAAGGCCGCGGGGATGCAGACGCCGAAATCGAGGCGACGGAACGAGAAACGACGGTTCGACTCGCACTTTTTTTGAAAGACATGAAAGTCAACGAAGTGTGCGCTTTCTCCGTTACGTGGGGGGAACGTGTGTGCGCCGAGTTAGCGCTATCGGATCTGGGGTGTGCAGACACGTCAACTGCGTTCGAACGGTTTTGTGCATCTTCGTTGCGACAGGCGCGCAGCCGTTCCATGGAAGGCGCCGCGTCCACCCAAGAAGCAAGTTGTTGGGGTGTGTCACACAAGTTGCCTGGCAATTTGCTCCGTCCCGTCTGCAGATGCTCATCGTTCGTCTGGGTGTTTCTTCCCGCCCCATGTGCGCTGCTTTCTTGCGATGAGAGAAACGCTGCGAACCGCCGCTTGCCAGCAGACTGCAACTGACTCTGTGGCTTCACGGCGACGGAGCTGTGCGACTGAAAACGTGGAGCATCCTGTACACCCAAGCCGGGGAAGCTGCCACTGCCCCCGTCGGAGGCGGAGAACGACTCCCTTCGCTGACTGTGCAGCGCCGCAACCTGCGTCGAGAGCGAGTGTGGAACCCCGAAGGCGGAGCAAGGCGGCGACAGAGGAAGAGAAGCTGGAGACGAAGAAAAGGAAGAAACGGAACAAGACGCATGCGAGGAATCAGAAGACAGACAAGAGGAAACAGTGTCATAGTTGACACGGGGCGGCTGTTGACACGCAGACGCGACGCCAGGCTCGCGTCCGAAACGCGTTCTGTCGCTTGCCGCCTCAGTTGGCTCCCGATCAGCCGACAGCTTGCTCGACCCCAAGACTCTCTGCGACTTTCGTTTTGTGTCGAGGAGCTCTTGAAGTCTCTGCTGTTCCTGCTGGAGCGCGACGACCTCGTCGAACTCCTCCAGAGCTCGTTTGTTTTCCACTTCAGCTTCTTCTTGCTCCTTCAGGGCCGTCGCGCGTTCGTCCTCGCCCAGCGGAGTCTCGTGGCAGTCCGCGAGGAAGTGACAACTGCGGCACTTCCACTTCTCTGAGACTTGCACGGCCTCTGCAGGTCTGAGGCCGCGCCACCAGCTCGTGAGCTCTTGCAGCGAGTGCTCGACGGAAGCCGCGTGGAACGGAATCTTTTCTCTCGCAAATTCTTCACCTTCGCACTCGTACACGACGTGTACATCTTTCCAGAGAGGAGGAAGCCGCTGCAGTTCTTCTTGCAGACTTCCCAAGAGCGACTCCAGCACCAAAAATCGACCCGGCGACCTCTGCTCTTCGTGTTCGTCGATACAGCTGTGCGAAGCGTCCTCCGCATCCAGCGCCTCTTCTGCCTCTCTCCCTCGACACCTCGCTGCGCTTCTGTCCCCAACCGCACCCGTCGGGGGCTCTTCCTGTTTCCTCGATTCTTGTTCGCTCTCGGCGACTGAGACCCCGGTGCTGCTCACAGTCACGCCAGCTGCTTCGGCACTCGCAAGCAGGAGGGGATGCGTGAGGCGAGCGCGGCGGTCGAGTTGGAAGGCCGCGAAAAAGAGGTCCACAGGCAGCGGCTCTCGGCGGAGGCGGTCGACCATTTGCCAGTAGATCTGCAGCTGAAGAGCTGAGGTCTGTTTCTGCGCAAGACAGGGAGTTTTCTTCACGCTGCGCGTCTTGTTATCGCTCAAGAGCGTGAAGAACCTCTCCTTCGCACTCTTTGTGAAACTCCTCTTCTCTCCTCTGGCTTCTTCCCAGGGACACAGAAACGCCCCTGCACCTGCGAAAGCCCTCTCTCCAGATGGCCCGCGCCTCCAACATGCCCCGGAGAAAGAACTCGCCTTTGCACCGCACGTCGCCTCTCCTTCCTCGCCAGCTCTCTCTCCACCTCCGTCTTTGTCCGCGAAGAGAGTTTCCCAGTCAGGGAGCGACAGGTCAGGCGCGCCCTGCTGGGCGTCCGCGGCGAAACCTCCACCGGAAGGGATCTCCGGCCAGAGAGGACGCGACCTTATTTGAGAAGCACCTGACTCTGGAAAGGCGGACGGATCGACAGTCCCGATGCGCAACTCGTCGATGACCCCGCGGGCCATCAGCCCCGCCACGGGACCGAAGACCCACAACTCGCGGCAGACTCCCCGCGTCCGCAGCTGCTGCACTTGCTGAATCGAGTTGAGGAGCTTGAACGCCATCGCCTGAAAAGGGAGGAACAAGCGCGCGCGCCAAGAGCCACAACGCATGTGAGTCTACCTCGAGCTCGGGAAAGAGCTTCCCCTCACCCGTAGTAGGACGCTCCATCTGGGGAGGAGGGCCTTCAAGTTGGACGATCTGTTGTGATCGTGATGGTTTTCTCCGTTTCGCAGACAGTAGTATTATCTTAGCAGATAGATTTAGTTTCACTTCCATGAACGCCCGTGTGGATCTCCATCGTACGCGCTATTCAAACGGTACGGAACGCAAGAAACCTTCAGGCACGAGGCTCGATCTGCTCACGTCTTCGCGAAAGAGCTCCTGGCCGCTGTTGTCGCAACAGCTTTTCTGGCCCCCACGGAGCAGAGAGACAGACAATCTGCCCGACGCTCTTCCAGGGCTGGACCGAGGTCCGAACACACGGTGGTGAACAGGCAGATCGTGAGCGTCAGTCTCAAGGAAGGAAACATGAGGTAAAGACCATTTTCCCCGTTGATATGAGCAACGTTTTCTCCCGGAAACAACACAGCAGAGAGAGAGAGGTAGGGTCAGAACGGGGTGTGGGGTGCAGGGCCTCGTGGAGACAGCGAGCGCGCATACAGCGGAGAGAAAGTTTTTCGCGCTTGCAACTTCTCTTGTATCGGTCGACAGGATGAAAACTGAAAAGCACGTCACGAGACCAGAGAAGAGACAGAAAGGACAGACAGCACTAAACTGTAAACAGAGGGCCGAGAAAGGAAGCAAACGAACCTCTTCTTCCGTCTCGACGACAACCTCTTCCATCTGATAATGGTAAAGCTCCAGCGCCAAATGCCGCACACTGCCTGTACACCGCAAGCGAAGGACAGAAAGAGGACAGAACAAAAACTTCGATATATATGCACATATACGTACAAAGGTAGATAGAAAAAGATACATGCATATATATACATATATATATATATACATACATATATATACATATATATATATATACATATATACATATATATATATATACATATATATATATATATATATATATATACTCAAGCAAGAATACTTGTTCCCTGCTTGGATAAACGACTTTTATGCAGGTACAGACATAACCATACATCCATAGACACACACACCTACGTACACAACAAATAACAAAAATACAGATTATTCGTACAAACGCAGATGCCTAGATATACATCTGCACACGTGACCAGCCACATGGGGGTTTCGAGAGGGGAGAGTCTGTTCCATCTTCGCTGCATGCGCCGCTGCTGCGTTTTGTGTGCCTCTACGTTTTGTCGCTCTTTTCCGTCGCAGTTTTACCTTTTTTCATGGCAATCGTCTCCCTGCGAATGCCTGTCTGCAAGGTGAACTGAAGTTGGCGCTCGCACCAGAGTTGCGCGGAGAAGTCTGTGACGGAGGGGAGGCTTTTCGACTTGAGTGGAATCCAACTGTCTCCTCCCTTCTTCTGCTCTTCCTGTCGAGCTCTTCCCATCTCGCAAGCCGCACTGTCTCCGGCGTCTCCGCATCGGGCGAGATCCGCGGCGTCCGGCAAGTTTGGAGCCCAAGTTGCCGGTACGGGTCCCGCTGCTCCACACTTTGGCTCTTCGAGCCACTCGGCAATGTCTTCGATGTCTGTCACGGAGGTCACGGAGGCGCGCGAGCAGGAAGTCGTCTGAGGTGCATACACTGGCACTTGGAACTTCTCTCCGGTTCCACAGCGTCTCTCGTGAGTGTCACTTCGGTCTCCAACTTTCTCGACAGAGTCCGCCGTCGCTTGGTCCGTCACCTCGCTTCGTTCGCTGTTTCGTCGTCTCCTTTCGAATCCGGTCTCCTCGAGCATCTCGTTTTCTACTCGAGTTTCTCCCTTCCCTCCCCCTTTCGCCTCTGCGTCTCCTCCTCCCGTCAGCGGCTCCCGCGCTGGTTGCATGCGCTGAGGCTCCACGGGCTCTGCCGTCGCAGCTGCCTCGCCGCCTTCGGCTCTCTCTGTTCCCGTCGATTGCCTTGCCGCCGCGCGTGGTTTCTCTTCGCTTCTCTCCGGATCCTCCGCCCCTTCCGCGTCAGGACTGCTTGCGCCAGACTGGGCTTCTCTCTTTCTCCGATGCGCCTCCACTCGCTGACGGGTGCGAGCAGAGACCAGCAGCAGCCGGCCTGTCTCCGCCGCCGCTGCGTGTCGACGCAGAAAGCTCTCCACGTCCAAAGGCGGAGCTTCCACGTCTACCGCTGGCGAGGCAGAACAAGATGCAGACACAGAAGAACAGGAAGGACAGGAATTGGAAGAAGTGGAAGATGCAGAAGAAGGAGCGGCGGAAGGAGAAGACGAAGAAGAAGCAGGCAAAGAGGATGAAGAGGCACACCCAGACGATGCAGGGACCGACGAAGGATCGAGAGATGACTGAGAGGAAGAAGGAAGAGAGGACGCAAGAGAAGAAGGTGCAGTCTCCACGAGAGGAGAAGTTGAGAGTGAAGACGAAAAACGAAGAGAGAGGGAAGTGAAACAAGATTGGCCTTTGTGAGCAGCACCGGAGAAGGAGGAAGCGAACTGCAAGGAGACAGGAAGGAGGCAGGCGGAGGCAGGTCCGAGAGACGCGAAAGAAGGGGCACCGTCACGGGGCTGAAGTGGCGGCGGTTCTTTCTCTTCTCTCTGTTTCTTCAGCTTCTGCGTTTCGCTGCGCTGGTGCCTGTCTCCGTGCTGCGGATTTGGCACACTGCGTTCCTCTTTCGCAGACTCTGGTGAACATTCTTCGCCGTTCTCGACGCCTCCGGTCGTCCACGCTTCGCCGGGGCTGATTGTGAGACTGGTGGCGTCGGTTCTCGAGAAAACGTTCTCTTTGTCGGATCGAAGAGCTCCTCTAGCTCCGTAGCTGCCGGCCTCTCCGCTGCACGTTCCGGTGTCTCCAGGTTCTGCCTTTGCGGGCGTCTGGCTGCCGCGCGGTCTCCACAGATCCGAGAAACGCGAGGCGGCGACTCGCGTCAGGTCGAAGGCATTTTTCTCCGGAGACAGGAGCTCGATCGCCTGAGACGCGCCGGTGTCTCCATCCGAGAGAACCTGCGTTGGCAGGAAACCCAGTTGGGCGTCAGAGGTTTCTCCCTGCTCGCCGTCTCTTTCTCTGCGTTCCTGGATACACTGTTCCGCGGCTTCTTCAGAGACAGACAGACAGCTGCGGGCTCGAGCGCCGAGGCTGAAGACGCCCTGCTCGCGACGTCTCTTCTTCAGCGAAGCGAGCGACGGGCGTTGCGACTGCATGTTGGCGACGAGAAAGTCTGGAGACACACAGCCCACAGGTCCTGACTGCGTCCTGGGGTGTACGTAGACTCCGGGGGATCCAGGGAGCGCAGAGACGGGAGCGATCGAGAAGATACGACGCGCGCTGTAAGCTCCGCCAGGAGTTGCGGCAAGGCGCATATCTCTGTGCTCTGCACTTTCCCTGTTTCTCGTCAGGATCCACCTCCGACTGTGTTCGTTTCTTGCTGCCCCGCTGGTGTACGCTCGCCGTTTCCCCACTCAGAACTCCTCTGTCGTCACGCCCCTTTCTGCGTCTGGACATGTCTACATCTGCGGTCAGAAAGAGATCTGTCTTCTCTGCTCAGAGGCGGAGAATCCCGCGACCCTGTTTCTCACCCCACAACCGATGTCCACAACCCTCTACGACTTTTCCTCTCCTTTCTTTCACTCTCTTGGTTCTTCACTTTCTTTCTTTCTTTGTCTTGTTCCTTTCCCCCTCTTGGTTCTTCACTTTCTCCACGGGCGTGAGTCGCGGCCGTTCTTGAGAAGGAAGTTGCTGCACACCTTCCGGCCTCGAGAAGAGTTCAATGCAGACATGTCCAGTTGTCAACTTGCTGTTTGAAGCAGTTCGTGACGGGGCAGCGACCTGTTCGCGCCCGAGCTTGCGCGGAGACGAGCGAAAAAAACGAAGGGGAGAAGATGGAAGAAGCTGAAGGCAAGACGATGAGACAAAACGCATCAACAGCAAAAGGCGGGATGCAGAGCTTTTCCCACGAACAAGGGAAGAGAGCTGGAAATGACGAGCGCGGCGCCAGGGGGGCGGCAAGACAGCGACGCGCTGCTCTCAGCCGCCGGTTTATGTACACTGCACACACTGTCGCCAGATGAGAGAGGGCGCGTGCTTGCGTTCGTGGACATGCAAGCGGAAGAATTTTCGGCAGTTTTCTGGATCCAAAAAAGGGGAACAGGCAGTGTTTGCAACCGGGCACCGAACCAGCTCCGGACTCTACTGGGAGCGCAAAATCGGTAGTCGCTCGAGAAAGACAGAACTCCTTGGAAAAACTCACGCCTTCTTGGAGGATACAACCCGGTTCGCAGTGACTCATGAGTTCTGCGTTTGAAACGAAGAGAATATACGCGAAAAAAGTCCGGCGAACAAGCGAGAAAAGAAGCCACACACACGGTTCGACCACCGACGGATTTCTGGGGTGTCCGTACACACCTTGTCTTGTCCCAGATGAGCGCGGCTTTCCAGCCGCGGGGTTCTGTTGGACCTAGCGGTATTGTTTATCTGGAAAAAAGCTTTGGTTCGTTTTCTTTCACTGTGTCTCATTCTTGTTGCGTCTGTCACCCCGTTCTCCAGCCTTCGAATCGCTCAGGTCTCGGCGACACAGCCGCGGAGCCCGCACGGAGACGAGAGACGTCTCATGCGCCCTTTCGCGTTTTTTTCGCGCATGCGCGCTGTTTCAGTCTCCCGCAAAGGACGACCGCTGCCGTTTCCGAGTCGTTGCGGCCGCAGCCTTTTTGAGGACATTCCTCGACCCTTCTGTGGAGGTGTCTCTGCTTTTCCTCTTTGCTTCGGCCTTCTCTCGCTTTGTCTTGCCTCCGGATCCTCCCCACAACGTCTCTCCCGCTAAACAGTCCCGACCTGCGCCGTATGTACACCCCGCCGTGTCTCCGAGCGCGGCCGGCTCTTCGTGTGGAGCCCTTTGAGCGTCAAGAAGCGAATTCGGAGTTTCTCGCTTTTTCCTTTTGCCAAGGTAGAAGTTCTTCTTGGAGGAAACGGGGAATCTTGTGAGGCGAGCAAGGACGCGACCGCAAACGACGCACCTCTCTTGCGCGTGTGTGGCCAATGTAGTCGAGAGATTTGTCGTCTTCCTGACGTTCTGCTTCCCGAAAGGAATTTTTTTCTGGAGACACGAACACCATCTAGGCCGCGGGAAACTCCTTTTTCGCCGCATCGTCTTCTTTTCGGTGTCTCTGTTCGTCTGTCTCGTCCCTCAGTTCTTGCCGCAATTCGTTCCTAGTCGCCACTGTCCCTCGTTGTCTTGTCGTTCGTCTCCCCCATTCTTTCCGACTTTCGGACTTTGCGTTCTTCGTCTGTCGCCTTCGATCACGGCTGTCTCCTTCATTCCGTTACTCTTCCCGGTTCTTCTGCGAGGCACCCCAGAGTCTCCCTCCTGCGACCCTTTCTCTCCTTCCCTCTCCCTCTGAAGTCTTCCTCGACGATTTTTTTTTCATTCTTCGCGTCCCGCTGCTGAGTCGCTTCTCCGTTCTCGGCCCGCCGCCATGCCGCTGCATCCGCCGTCGAACTCATGCCTCACAGGTCCGATCTACTTCGGAGTCGGCCTGCCCCACGCAGCTGTACGTACACCGTCCGCTCTCCACACGCACCTCCAGAATGTGCGAAGCAACTTGCAGTGCGACTTTGTGGTCATTCCCACAGCTGCCTTCTCTCCTGAGTACTACGAAGCACTGCCGCCTTCTTCGCCGGCTTCTTCCTCTTCTTCGCCGGCTTCTTCCTCTGCTTTGCCGGCTTCTTCCTCTACTTTGCCCGCGTCTTCTTCTGTGGTTCCGAATGTTCGAGCTTCGATCCCTGTCGAGCACTTGCCCGAGTTCGCGGCGCATCCGGAGAAGCAGCGCGCGCTGCCTTCTGCGTCGCTCGCTTCGTTTGCGTCTTGTTCGTTCCGGGGCGTCGACGGCGGCCTCTCCGAGTTGCCTGTCTCTGTCGCCTTCTCTCCGAGCACGGGGTCGGACCTCGCCCTCGACTCACAGACCTGGGCGTCCTCAGTCGTCTGCGAACTGTCTCCGTGGATCGCGCCTGACAAGTGTCTCCGTCCGCCGCAGCCGTCGGTCTGTCGCGCCCGCGATTCCCTGCAGAAAACGTTGGAGGTCGCCTTCCCTTCCCCCGCGCTCTCGGTCTCGCCTTCTGCTGGCTCCTCTGCCTCTGCCGCGGTGCCGCCGCAGGTTGCTCACTGGTCCTTCCACGCGGCGGCATGGCAGCGCGAAATGCAGTGGGCGACACATGTGGGTGCGTACGCGGTGATTGCGCCTGCGCCGCTTCCTGGAGACGCGCCGATCGAGTACGCGAGACAGCTGAAGGCCGCGTTCAGTCAGCTGCAGCCGCCGTCCGTCTGGGTTCGGCTGCCGCTCCTCTACCCGCGCAGAAGCGAGGCCAGCGCCGCGGCGCCGAGAACGTTCGACGACCCTTGGCAGCAGTGGAGGTTGATTCGAGCCTTCGTCGGCCACAACGCGGCTCTCGGCGTCTGTCTGGAAGTGACTGAGGACCTCCCCGACGAGGAGGAACTCGCCCGGTGGCTGGCGGAACCGGTGCGCGCGCTCCTCATCTCGCCTGCGATCTTCACCTGCGCGACGCGTGCAGGCGACGGACGAACTGAGGGGGAGAGTGCGGGCGTCGCGAGTCGGAGAGGCCGCGCCTCTCAGGATGACGACGAGCACAGACCTGGCGCGTCTGCGGAGAAGAAAACTCCGGAGGGGAGAGAGGCCCTTGCAGGGACTGCAGGGCGGAAGTCGGACGCGCAGTCGGTGGCTCTCAGTCCGAGACACTTTGCCTTTCTCGTGCGGTGCGCCGAACACCGCGTGAAAATCATCTTTCGTCAAGAGGAACAGACGTCGGGATGCGTCTCCTCCGACACTGTCGACTTGGCCAGTGCGCAAGCCTTTCCAGCGCTTGGCGAGGCGCGGCCTGCAGTCTCTACCACTGCGTTTTCCGTCATGGATCTCCAGCCGTATCTGTCGCACCTCGTCGCGCGCTTTCTCCAGCTGCCCACGCTGTCGCCGGCGGCGCTCTTCTCTGCGCCGTACCGAGACGTTCTGCAGTCGCCCATGCAGCCGCTCGCGGACAACCTAAGCACGATGAACTACGAAGTCTTCGAGAAAGACCCTGTCAAGTACGTCCGCTATCGCCAGGCGACGCTCCGGCGTCTCCGCGAAATCTGGACCCCGACGCGCGCGGAGTCCGAAACAGAGAGACCGGAGACACCCCAGAGAGGGGGCGCTGGCGTAAAGAAGCCGAAGAAGTCCAAGAAGAAGAGCCGCGCTTCTCACAGCTGTGAAACGAACAGCGACTTCGCCGAGTCCTGGAGCGAAGACGAGTCCTGCAGCTCTGCCGCTTCGGCTTATACGTGGTGTCTGAACGGCGAGGACTGTCCCGACCATGGGTGGTTGCCGGAAACCTTTCCTGGAGGCGGACGGTCGCGGCTCGTCATCATGGTGGTGGGCGCAGGTCGAGGGCCTCTCGTCCAGTCTGCACTGGACGCGCTGAAGGAGGCGCAGATTCCTCTCTGTCGCGTCCACCTCTACGCGGTGGAGAAGAACTGCAACGCGACGGTCACCCTGCGCGCGCGGCACCAGGGCGACCCGTGCGAAGGCTGGAGGGCAGTGCGCGTCGTCGAGTCCGACATGCGCGAGGTCGGACAGAAGGTGTCAGAGAAGGCAGACATTTTGATTTCTGAGTTGCTGGGGAGTTTCGGCGACAACGAACTTTCTGTCGAGTGTCTCCACGGGGCGCAGAAGCTGCTGAGGCGCGGCGGTATCTCCATTCCGACCGCGTACGTCTCCAGCGTGGAACCTGTGAGCGCGTCGAAACTCTGGACGGCCATCGACAGCTACGGAGACGCGAAGCACTTCGAGTCGCCGTACGTCGTCGACTTCTTCGCAGTGTACAGACCTGGCGCAGAGGGCCCTCTCGAATGCTTCCACTTCAAGCATCCAGAGGCCCTCCTCCCTTTCGCTGACGACGAAGAGCAGACGCGCGAGGGGGACCAGGCGACCGAGACGCAGCCGCGCAGCGGACCGAGTCGGAAGACGCGCGCTGAGAGGAATGCGGAGACCAGCGTCGCGCTGCAGAAGAAGGTCGCCCCGAGTGCGCAGCAACTGACGCTGTGGAGACACCGCCGGACGCGACTCGCATGGCACATGAAGGCGGACGCCGTCGTCCATGGACTGGCAGGATATTTCCACTGCTGTTTGTACAAAGACGTGTACATTTCGATCGACCCGCGCTCGTTCTCAGAAGGCATGTTCAGCTGGTTTCCCCTCTTCCTCCCCTTCCGCGTCCCAGTGTACGTACAGCGCGGCGCCGAACTCGAGGTCTACCTCGCGCGCGAAGGCGACGAACACCGCGTCTGGTACGAGTGGGCTGTCATGCAGCCGCAGCAGAGCGACATTTACAATCACCTTGGGAAACATTACTTCATCGGAAAATGAGCTGAACGAAAGAGAAGACCCAGGCTCCGACACCAAAAACAGAGGCCCATAAAGCAACACAGAGCGACAGAGAGAGAGAGAGAAAAGAGGGGCGGTAAGAAAAGGGGAGACGCAGTTCGGTGAAAGGTGGTGAGAATGTTTGCGGTGTGCATGCGATGAGGTTCGCAGTTGCCGCGCTTCGTTGTTTTCGAGGCTCAAGGCAAGTGCCTGCGCGTGGATAAAGGACAAGGAGGTCTGGGAGGCGGAGGCGAGTCTGAGGCTGTGCTTTCTCGTGACGCGCCTTTAGGAATCTTGACTGTGTAGAGACTGGGAGATTTCGTTTTCTTTTTTAAAGTGGAGGGAGTGCGGAAGTCCGGCGAAGCATTGTCGTCTCAACCTTCAATACGCGAACGACTGGTCCTCTCGTCTGCGAATCTGTTCAACGTCGTTTCACGTTGTCGCTTTTTCCAGCGACGAACTGGCCTCTGTTCCTCTGGCCCGCGCGCCAGAGTCGCCGTTGTCGGGTCTCTTTGTGGGGTGTCTCGGCCGTCTCTTCTGTCTGTGTGCGAAACGCATGCATCTCCTTGCCAGACTCCGCAGTGGACCGAGCTGACGAGGCGCAGAGGCCTCAAACTGCATGCGCGGACTGGAGCGAAAGAGATGCCTGGTGACAGCCCATTCAACAAGGCGGCGGCAGGTGCGAAATCCATGCTTCCAAATACAGGCGGAGCAAGTTTTGTACGAATTCAGCGAAGCAGCAAGTGAAGCCGACAACTGCGGGTGACTGTAGGGGTGACACTGTAGTGTAGCGCGCCACTGAAACGGCAAACGAAAACGCAGTTTTGAAGAGACTCACGAACCGAAGTCCTCAGACGTCTCGGAGATTCCTTCACGATCGTCGACGTATCGACTGTGGAGAAGTGGACAAACAAGATGAGAAGGAAGCGACTCTTTCGAAAGAAAGCCTTCGACGAAATCCTAAAAACGTTCACGCTTCTCCCAAGAGTTGCTCACGTCTGTTTTCTTCTTTTTCCACAACTGAACTGCGTCAGTGAGACAGCAGACGTGAAGGGGGAGTTCTGAAGTTTAACATTTTTCTGAAATTAAAGCTGCAGAAACCTGCCGTTTCAACGGGCTGTGCCCGCGGCTGCGCAGGAGGGAGAATTGGGGAGAGAGCAAACGTCGAAGGCAAACTTTTAGATTCAGGTAGAAAAGACTTCTTTCCAGTGAGACAAGAGAGTCTTCATGGAGCGAAGAAAGAAAGAGGTCTGCGATTCGAACTAAAGACAAAGGATTCTTTCCTCTGAGACTAAAAGATAAAGAATCTCTTCACTGAGAGGAAACGAGCATTTCGTTTCAGCAGAGTGCTGGCGAGAACGAACAGCATGCGGCCAGAGTGCTCAGCAGGCAGAAGACCCCCAGCGAGGGGTTCCGGGTCTCAACGGAAACAGTTTGTTTCTTTCTCGACGGGAGAGTCTCGTATATGTTCTTTTAGAAAGAACACAGATGCTCTTCGGCAAGCAGAAAAAACGAGACAGGAAACACAGGAGACCCTTCTCGAGTTGAGGAGCACGCGACGGAACAGAAAAAACGGCGAGAAAACGGCTGCGTAGACAGCAACGCAACAACTGAAATATACATAAATATAGTATATTGCATGTATTTCGTCGATGTTTTCGCATTCGCCCCTTTCGACATACCCACTGTCTGGATGACAAAAATTCTCTGAAGTGAAACAGAAGGAACTGCGCAAGTGCAGGAATCCGAGGAATAATGCCCCTTTCAACAAGGCGAGCACCCTTTTCAAGAAAGAATACACTTTCAAGGAGAAGAAATCTTTCTCGCATTCGCTGCATCGCCGTTCCCTGTCTTGTCGTTACACGGAAGAAGAGGAACGTCAAGAGAACAAGAGAGGCCGACGTCGCTGCGGCTCAGAGGATCCAAAAACGGCTGAAATGTATGCGATCGAGGAGCGCATGCAAATCCGAGTGACTCTCACTGTCTGTGACAGAAGGCCGAGACAAAATGGACTGCCGCGTACGAGACGCTGTCAGCAGCGCGAATGGCGACCCTCACACGAGATAAAAAAAGACAAGTAACTGCATGCGCTGCACAAACATATATACATATATAGCAATGGAATAGGAACTCTGTATACTACATATGCATATACATAATCTGTACACAAGTTATGAATAGTCTCTGTATCTGTGTAGGATATGTGGGCTCCTGAGTGCATCTGCGTGTATTATGCAGAAGGCGATGTCGGCTGCAGGCAAGTAAAGATACACTTTTGATGAGCGAAAGAGGTAAAAATGTGAATGTGAGAGCATGCACAGTTGAGACCCATTGACTGAAGCGAAAAACGGATTGAGAACGGATTCGCAGAGAAAAAAACACAGAGAGAACTTTTGTTTCCTCTCGCGTGTCTGCAACCCCAGAGAGAAAAGCCTTCCTGAAGCGGCTCGTACACCTGCATCTTCGCTCAGGTGTATATCCACCGGGCTCAAACGCAGTCGAGCGACGGCACAGAGACAAACTGGGCTCCACCAACAAAGTGAGGGAGCGGCGCGCGAGACAGAGGCACTCCAGCGCGACCGGGACTTCTGAATGTACCAGTCGATCCAGCTCCACTTTCTCCTGTCGCCACAGGACCCCGGCCAATGCCTCCAATCCTCTCTTCCTCTCATTGTTCTTCTTCCTCTCCTCTTTCTCTGCTTCTTCTGCCGTGGAGAGAAGAGCCTCCCCCGTTTTCTACGTTCGTTCGCCGCCTCGGTCTCCGCGCCTTCCGTCGCAGCCTGTGTTGAGAGAGCGCCTACTCGCGCCTCTGGTCGAGGCCAACTTCTGCGAGCGCGTGGAGAAGTCGGACCTGGACGTCTGGTGAGCAGGAACTGGGGAGAAGAGAGTTTCTCAGAAATCCAGAAAACACACTGCAGAGCGCCGCGACATCCTTCAGCTCGGCCGCGGCAGCGACGCGTTGCTGGAGGGCCTCCACGAGGTCAAGGTACCCCGGGAGCGACGGCGCGTGAGCGCGAGAGACGAGCAAGCTGTCTCGACAGTTGATTTTGAGGTCCGTCAGCAAGCAGCAGAGAGCAATTTTGTACAGAGGCAAGACGCCAGCTTCGGTCGCCGACTTTTGCTCAGGAACTGAGGAAACTGCATGCTGTTCGGGGGCTCCAGAAGAGGCGAGAGACGACAGGTCAGGGCGAGGAGGAGGCGAAGGCCGAGAAGAGGAACGCGTTTGAAAAGCCTCGGGAGCTGCGAAGGCGTTGCTGGCACCCGTCTGAGAAGAGACAGCAAATCAGACAGAGACACACAGTCCTTCATGTACAGACATAATTATATATATATATATATATGTATATATATGTATAATGTAATCACATGTATACTTATATTGATGTGTAACGATGCAAACATTAACATATATTTATAATTATTTACTGTGCACACACATTTGCAACAAGCGCGGAGAACGTTTCAGACTTTTTCGAGGTGTACAAAGAGAGACACGGGCTCCTCTGTCTTTTCTTTTTGGACGATAACTATTCCTTTGTGCGTGAAAAGAATGGAGTCGTAACTTGGAACAAGACGGCGAGGCGCCGGGTTCCCTGCTCGCCGTTTCCAGCTTGCAGATGTTTCTGTTCTGCTTAGCTGCATGCGCTAGATAGGGCTTAGCACCCTGCAGACTTCCACAGCCTTTCTCTGGCACCGGGGTCTTCTCCCGAGACAGCCAAGAAGATCCAAAGCCAAGAAGCGCGACCGGAGGGCACTGAGTGTGACTACAAAACCAGCGCTCCGACCGAAATTCCCAAAGCTTCCGACTGTTTTAAAATGTGAAAAGAAGATAAAAAACGGCGGCTTACCCCGCCTGGCGCCGCCGATGCTTCTTCATCATGGGGCGACGTCGTTGTCGTGGAACTTGCAACGCGTGTGGCTGTGTCGCGAGCGCCTCCATCGATCTGCATCTGGCCTCTTTCCTCGAAACCTGGTGCATGTGCTCCTGCGTTCTTCGCCGCGAGAGCCCCCGCCAAGCTGCATGCGCCGGGCCAGGACTGGAGGCCGGCGCTCTCGGGAGTCTCCTTCTCGCCTGCGCGCTCGGTTCCCTCTCCCCCCCCGTCTCCCTCGTCTGTCTGTTGTGTGTGTTCATCTCCACGGGCTCCAGGGCAAGGCCGCGCCAGAGAGGCGCTGAGCGGAAGACGCGAAGGCAGGGCGTCCTGCACGGCGATGGAGGCGTCCGTTTCGCAGCCGAGGTCAGTCAGATGAACCTGAGACGCGAGAGGTTCCGCCTGCGCGTTGTCTTGGCCAGACGCGATCCGCGAAGCGCAAGACTCAGGCGCCAGCGCGGGAAGGTCGCTGAGCTTGGAGGGCAGCAAGACAGGAGCCTCGGCCGCGGAGCCGGTCGCCAGAGGCAGAGACCGAGAGCACACCGAAGAAGCAGCTGCGCGCGCCGCGAGACGGTGCGCCGTGTCTCCCGCTGCGGTCGTCGTTGTTTCCGCAGAAACAGGCGAGTAGAGACACGGATTTCTCAAGGTGCTACCGAACGATAGAACTTCTGCGACCGGAGACTCTGCGCCGCTCGGCACCTGTGTGCTTCCAGTTTCCCCTGTGGAATCCTCGAAGTTGGTGTTGAGAGCTGTCGCCTCGCCAGAGAGGCCGTGGACTGGCGAGAAGGCTTGGAGGGAAGCGGGGGAGAGACCGAAGAGCGAGGCAGCCACAGGAGGCACGTCGAGCATCCCCGCTTCCCAGCTGTTCCCTGCGGACTGTGCCGCTTCGGGTGCCAGGCTTTTCGGAAAGGCAGCGCCTGCAGGCGCAGTAGCAAAGACGGCACTGCGTGGACTCACCCGATTGGCCTCAACCTTCAGACTCGCGGCTCGCGGCGGGGTCTGTACACCGCGAGGAAGTCGCCGCCCTCGCTCGACGTGAGACGCTGCGCGCTTCGAACCCCCGCCCGGAGTCGCAACCTCCTCCTCGGCCGACTCACTCCGCTGTACACACACCGCAGTGAGCGGCGCGGCGTCCGGACTCGCAGCCTTCTGAGCAGGCAGCTGGCGGTAGTTCTGTTGCTTGAACTCGACCGCGAGACGGTGGGCTCCGTAGAAACCGAACTTGGAGACCGAGAAACGCCGGTACGTCGTGGACCCCTGCTGCTTCCACTGGGCAATCCAGCTGCACATCAAACAGAGAGAGATCGAGAGTCTGCGTCGTCTCAGACGCCTGAGAGCAGGAGGCTAAACCTAGGCGCGGAGCATGGCCTGTCATAACCCCAAGAGGAGATCTGCTCCGTGGTGGCACTGCCGAGCCCCTCAGAGTGGAGACGCTCGCATACGTAGAACAGCCGAAAAAAAACTCGAGATACACACACACACACAGACACAGACACCACAGCGGTGCTTTCCTGAATGCACATATCTCACCTTTGGTTCGTGAAGTCGAAGCTAACGCGTTCGACTCTGGGCATCTGTGCTACGAGTTCCGCCCAACTCATCTCGCGCTTCCCCACTGAGTTGTCCGCGACGCAGAGCGCTCGCGCCGAGGCTGCGGCGCTCGCGAATTTCCCCCGTCGCGCAGACCCCCCAGCCGTCTCGCCTCCGTTTTCTGTACACCCGGCGAGTCCGCGCGCTCGTCGGGGGCTTCCCGCTGTGGGACTGGCTCTCGGTTTCACGGGGGTCAGCGTGGTGTGTTCCTCATCTTTCCGAGAAGTTGGAAAAGCGTTTCCCGGATTCCCTCTGGGCGTCCGTGTGGCGGGAGTTGCCCCGTCTTGCCGCTGCTTCTCGACCATCAGGCGCCGGTGCTCAATCGCGAGTTCGCGCGCCTTTTCAAATCCGTACTTTTTCGCGGAGAAATGCTTGTGGACGGGATGTCGGCGCTCCCGCCACGTCGCGATCCACCCCTGGTTCCAGCGGTCGAAACAGACGCCGGGAACATGTTCGCACCGCCTTGCGCGGCTTGCAAAATCCTCGGCCTCTCCTTCGGGGGTCTCCACACCGGCCGGCACCTTGCTGGTCGCGCGGGCGCGGGCCTTCTCGGCTTGTCGGCCTTTGCCTCTCGCGCGAGGCGTGGAGCCGTCCGGAGCCTCCGTCCCGGTGCAGCTGCCGAGCTTCTGCTCTGCATGCGCCAGGCACGACGAACGCCCTGCCTCCTGTCGCGGAGAAGCGGCTTCGCGGTGCGGCTGACTCGGCGTCGCGCGCAGACTCGCGAGCAGACTCGGGTGCTGCTGGAGCACCGCCAGCGCCGCCGCGACGTCCAGCGCAGCAGAGGCGCGTGGAGATTTTTCGTCGGAGGCGAGCGCGGCCGCGCATCGGGCAGAAAGCGAGGCCGGGGCGTCGCGGCGAGTCGACGAGGGGAGTGGAGACGGTGCATGAAGGTCCGCAGAAGCTGGACGCGGCGCGGGGGTCGCGGAGACAGAGGCGAGGAGCGCGGCCGCCTCCAGCTGCTGCAGGACGGCCGACACAGAGTCGCAGGAAGCAGCAGCGGGAGGCGCTTCGAACGCGGTAGTGAGTCGGGACAGCAGGGCGGGGGAAAGCGAGGCGGGAGAAAGTGAGGCGAGAGAAACAGCTTCGCCCTCAGCAGAAGCCGAGACAGCGGCCGAACCTGAGTTGGAGACGGATGAAGCTGCACTGGAGACGAGTGAAGAGGGCGCGAGCGAGCGCGTCAGAAGATCCAGCAACGCGCGTGGAGACGAAACACCTTCGGGAAAAGGAGTCGCCGACTTGGACTCGCACTCGACCGTCTTTCGACGTTTCGCCGCAGACTCCGGAGACAGCGACAGCGTCGAAGACGACCGGGTGTAGCTGCTGCAGCCAAATGAGGCAGAGTCGGCCCGGAATGGACTGTCGCCGGCCTCCGACGCCCTCTCAGGGGTCCTGGAGTGGAAGTCGAGGTTCGCGGGGCCGAGCGAGGGGGAGGCGGTCTGCCAGGTCCCCGCGCGAGTCGCCGTTGAAAGTGCCGCCAGCTGCTGTTCGGGCGTGAGGCTGCGCAGGAGAAGCAATGAAGACGGAGAGAGACCGAGGCGCGAAAGAGACGAAGGCGAAAAGGCAGAGGTCGGCGTCGTGTCAGCAGACTCTAGACTGCGGGAAGGCGGGAGCGCCAGAGGAAGAGACAGCGAGTACGGCGGTGCGGAGGGCTGCACAGATACCTGGGAGGGGAGCGCCGCTTCTGCGAGATTGATAGCGGGGAGCAGAACCGATTCGTTCACGGTCGTCGGAAGAGGCTGCGCCCCGTCGCTGGCGTCAGACACTCTCTCGGCTGCAGGGGACTGCGCGGGATGTGCCGCGACAGTTTTTTCCCCGCGGGACGGTTTGGGCGCCGCCGACTTCTTCGCCGCTGCAAGAGTTTCGGCGAGGCTGGACAAAGGAGGCGCTTGATCGCTTTTGAGCGCCCCTCCGGCGTCCGAAAAAAATTCACTGACATCCGCGCGACACAGCGAGGCTGGCGCGGCCGCGGGACTGACAGGCGTTTTGAGGCGGCCGACGGAATTCGCCGCGGTCCAGTCTCCCCAACCGTCGACCGCCGTGGAGATGGCAGACGACAGCGCCGATGCAGGCTCCTGGGAAGTGAGTGGAACGACGTTTTCCGCGTCGGAAAGACCTCGCTCCAGGACAGCAGGCGTTTCCATCGAAAGTCCACTTGCGCAGTGTTGCTCACGGGACGTCGCCTTGAGTGTATCGACACCTGGCTTGCAGGAATCGCCCTCGGGAGCGTCGCCTGCAGGATGGCTGCGAGGAACAGTTTGGTTCATTTTGACGGATCGACGGAACATTTCTCTTGGTCGTCGTTGGGGGAAGCCGGTCCGCGACTTGCGCGACGGTTCAGCTACTTGTGCCTCTGCGCCGCTCCGCGATTTGCGCCAGAAACAGTTGTGAGAACTCCACACTCGAACCAGATCGTTGGCCTCCCACAAAGTTGCAGATTTTCCTCCGTGACGACTGTCTTCCGCCAAGGCTGCTCGGCGGGTCACTTTACGCGACTCGAGTGGCCCCGGCAGTCCCACTGCCCGCACTCGCCTCCGTCACCGCCAATAAAGGCCGCCACACATCGGTTCCTGACGCGCAGTTTTATCTGAATTTCGTTGTGGGCAGGTGGTTTGCCGCCTTTTTCAGTCGTCGTCGAGAGCACCCGCGTGAGCGCGTGTTCCCGCCGCCTGCGCAAGGTCGACCTGGAACCCGACGAGGTCCGGGCGAAAAGGAAAGACACGGCAAACTGTCGGGGGCGCGGGAGAAGCTCACCTACTGCCGTGTGTTTCAGAGACCGAAGTCACTCGGGCTGCGCAGAAATCCTCAAAAAAATGACTCGGACGCCGCCGCTTGAGTGTTTGTGAAGGCCGCATGCAGGCCGCGCGCAGACGTGACCCAGCTGGAAGGGCACATCACCCGCAGAGTTGGGGCTGCTGGCGAGGCGGCTATCGCGGGAAACGAAGGTCGCTCGAAAAGGCGTCGCGGCCCCAGATTTCGAAGGCGGACGGAAAGTTCGCCCTGCAGACGGAAAGAGGACCGACACAATGCAATGTGTACGCACAGAAAGTCGACTGAATGTGCGTCGAGCGCCCCTGCAGCACATGCCCAATCCTGTGACGAGCGAAGCGGCCCAGGCGTTCAGCGGGGCACAGACCGGGGGGACGGGAGGTCCTGAACAGAAGGGACCTGGCAGAAAGGCGGGATTTGAGAAAGAAAGCGCACGATCCGTGTTGAGGCCGTCCGAATCTGAAAAGAAAAGAAGAGGAGCAGGCGGCGTAACGGACTCTTGCGCCGCGCCGAACAGTCGCAATGCTCACACTACACGCACAGAGCGGACTCGGCGACTCTGGCAAGCAACAAAACTCCGAGTTACGCGACTTCGGCTGTCACCAGGGGCACATAGCGAAAGAAATTCCTTCGTGTAGAGGGTCGCAGGGGAAACGCCTGAGCAAAGAAAATTCACGGCCGCAAAAGCCTTGGCGCCGGTTAGTTCGCTGCCTGGGCGGTGTCTCTATCGACCATGCAAGGTCGCGTAGAAACCTCGATTCTGCGTACTGCAGAAACTGCGGAAAGAACCGATTGTGAAGATAAGAACACCGAACATTGTCGCGGGCACAGACCTTTCTCCGCCGACACTTTATCTAACGCGCTTGACGGTGGACTCAAAGAACCAACAGAGAAACAGCTAACGCCGAGGTAGAAACACGGACTGTGCCATTCTCAGGCGGTTCGGCCAAGCAGAAATACTGCGCGCGGCCCCGGACAGCGGCCCCGCTCGTAAGCTTTTCGCAGACAGCGCATTGTGCAATTGGGTCCCTGAACTGAGACAGCACGTGAAGGAACGCGGGGTAGAAAGCGAGAAGGAACAAACGTCTCTCGAAAAACCACAGGGGGAATCCGCTCTCATGTTCTCTTTCTTGGCTCTCTTCATACATACCAAACGACTGAAGGGGTGCAGCAACAGGTGCCATGCACGGGAAGGATCTACGCGGCCTGCGGTGCTGTGTGCTACCTTTTCCTAGTCCCGTGGTTGGGGGCGGATCGCCGGAAAACACCTGCGAAACGATTCGCCAGCGATGACCCAGTAGAAAAGCAGACACAGGCAGACAGAAAGCAGGCATTCCCAAGCAGAAATGAAGAGAAAACCCCGCTCTTAAGCGCGGCCACGCGCGAACCGCCGCAGGTGACAATCTAGCGTTTCCCAACCTGAATAGCAAGGGCAGCCGGATCCTGCAAGTGACCTCCACAACTTGCGGTTCCCTTGGATTACGGCGCGTTGAAAAAAACTACAAAGGGCTAGTAAGAGCAATTGCGAAAACTGTATTTCAGTGTAATTTCGTGGCCGCCGTCAATTTCACAGCGGCGTGACGGGCCTATAGCGCAGTCGGTTGGCTACTTGTTTCTCGGAGCTTTCCTCTCGGGATCGAAGTTCTCCGGAGTGGACGCCGTGGAGATGGCGCAGCGTGAAAACACGGCTGCTAATGGCGAATTGGCGGCGGAACAAATTAAGTGATTGTCTACAGGACCCAAGACGAATGCCAAAATGAGAAAACTCAGAGAAGCTTAGGCCGTTGCAGACAGCAACTAGTCAAAATTGTGCACCATCCGGTTCTGTGCTCTCAGTGACGGACAATCAAGTCCATAACCGAAATTGATCCGAATGACTTACTAACCGACAGACCATTTCCATAATGGTACTTGATCTCTATGCTTTACTAACGGACAGACAGCTTCCGTAGTCGAAATTGATCCTGTAAGCTTCCTTCAGGGCTTGTGAGCGTCCACCTGTTCGGGGTGAAGCGGTACGATTAAACATTTAGAAGCTGCACATCGTGATAGGCACTGTGAAGCCTTCATCGTGATCGTTGGAGTTATGGTGAGACGACTTCCTCATGTGAGAACTGGGAAGAGACCCTAGGTGTCCCGCCGGCGACCATGTGTGTGCTCAACAACGGAAATACGTGCCGAAAAGCAGCTCGGTTTGCGGGCAGAAGCCGCGTTTCCTCTGCCTGATTAGCATCTTGGCCTCTGAGCCCGACATATGTTGCGGGTAAACTCGCGTTTCGAAGAAATGCCCGAAAACCGAACGGTAAGTTTCTAGGGAGTCGCCAGAGCCGGGAGAACGGCGTGCTTCCAAAGTGAGACGTGTGTTTGACACAGACACTGAAGCGGCACCTTAACACAGCGACGCGCTTTCCAAATGGATGTTGAAAGCGTTTGGGGAACAGGTTTCTCTCCTTCTCCAATACACTCCACACACACACTCTCTCAACACTTCGGCCGCATACCCCAGACGTTCCAACTCGTGGCTTTTTTCACACCCGACAAAGCCGTTTTTCCCACCAGCTTCTAGTGTTCTGCGCAGGAGGCACAAACAGTAAGATGCAAGCCCCTTCCTACAGGACAGTCGGGTGTCTTTTTTTCCGCGATCTGCCACAGTCCCCGGCTTCTGGCGCGCCAGATCACCGAACACACGCCATTTACTACGGAGAAAACCTTTCCTCCTGTCCACCTTGTATGCCGGTGAACAACGGAATTGCAGCGACGAGAGAACGGATGTCTTTCGACGGCAGTCAACAAGCAACAAACTCGCGCCGCTTTCTTTACAAAGAAGATGCTTCGACGAGCGCGGAGCCCGAATGAACGAGCACCTCTGCAGAGCTCCCCTGCCGGACACAAGAATTCACCGCGGTGCCTCCACGGCTACTTCCCGGCAGCGGCTGACAAGAGTCGACACGACGCGGAGAAGCGGGGACAACGTAGCAAGCTAAAGCGGCAGAGAAAGAGCTCTCTTTCTTCTACACTGTTCTCGAACTGCCGAACGAAACGATTCGTCCAACTGACTCTGGGCACAGTCCTAAAACGCGAGGGATCTCTCGGTCACATTTTCGGACCCCCCTGCGGCCGGGAACGCATTCAACCTCTGCACCGCCAGCTGATGTGCTGAGGACTCGCGCTCTCAGGAATCGGCGAGCTTTCCTCTGACGGGCAGCTCTGTTCCGTGTGTCGCGCTTCTGCGTCGAATCCAGGGAAACTCCCCGCTCTCAAAATGTCTGCGTTTTCGCTGACCTCTACAGCGAGATCGGCGTTCGGTGTTCGTCTTGTGCATCGCGCTTCCAATTCGATCTTTCTCCGCGTCGGACTCATCAGATCGGCAGTGCGCGCCCGGACAAGGGCAGCCGCGCTGCGCCATACATCGTCGTTTGGCGGCGGCAAGCAGTCGGGAGACTCGACACAGACGAAATCGCGGTGGCCTTGCGCGCCGCCCAAGAGAAGACGAGAGGCAGGCGATGGAGAGGCTGCGCGTCCTCGGGGCGCGAATCCAGAAAAAAGAGAGAAGTCGAGCAGCGATGAAACGCGCAAAGAAGCCGTTCAGTACACGCGCTTCGCCGGCGGAATGTGCTCCATTTCGTTGTCAAGAGGCTGCGAGATCACCTGGCGGTACGTCAGGGGGAACTGCAGGCAGTCGCAGAAGGAGGAAACGACGCATGCAACGTTTCTGAGCATCCGACCGACCCGCAACAGACGTTCGTCCTCGTGCCATCACGCCAGAACTCGCGAAACGCGTCGCGTCAGAGAACGACGAAGAGTACGCCAGAGAGAGAGAGAAACGCTCTCCAGAGTGACATGCTGGCTGGGTGTTTGCCCTCTTCCGATTCACTCCTCTGACAGACGCGTCTGTCCACCTCGAGGTCCAGGGCCTTCTACTGAGTTTCCTGCAGCCGCTCTTCCCGCTCCGAGAAAGACCAGTGTCTGTTGGTTTTCAACGGGCGGCACAAGCTGAAGACCAACGAGTCGCCGGCGTTCCAACTCGACTCACTTGGAGCACCATTTACGACGTTAGCGAAAATCCCCTTCACGTCTGATATCCGGTGGTGCTACGAATCAGATTAGCGGAACTTTTATGTGACAAGCAGGCAAACAGCTTCCCTTCCTGCGGCTTTTGCAGAAGGAAAACGCGAGGCAGGGGAAACGAAACGGAGTCGGAGAGTGGGGTGTCGAACGGACGAGACTAACTGAAGCTGCAGGCGCCACCGAATGGTGCAAAAGCTTCAAAACGTACCTCTGCTTTCTCCACTTCCCGGTGCGTTTGCCAAGACAACGTGTGTTTCATCCAGTTCTTGTCGTCACGCTCCTGCAGTGTGCAGAGGAGAGACAGAACGCTCGCGTTCCGTGAAGCGCAGAAAAAAAACCGCCTCGTCTCTCGTCTCAGGGCTCCGAGAAAACACCCGCGCGACAGCTTGACATACCCGTGCATGCAACAGACACACAAGCGAGGACTCTTGGGAAACCTGCTGCAGGAAAGGCCTTCAAAAACCCACTCGTAGATGGACAGATCCCCTCGCGGAACACCTCCAACAACACGAGGAGAGTATATACATATATACATATATATATACATATATATATACATATACATATATATACATATATATATATATACATATATATATATATATACATATATATACATATATATATATATATATACATATATATATGTATATGAATTTATGTATGGATATGGATGGACATTTGATAAGATACACGTTCGAGTGCGTTGGGTGAGGGCGGAAACGAGGGAGAGGACATGCGCTCAACGGTGTACCTTGAAATCTTCGCGCGCATGCGCGCCGCGGCTTTCCTTGCGCGCCTCTGCACCGACGATCGTCTGGACGGCTTGCGTCAGGAGGTTTTGTAGCTCCAAGGTCTCGATCAAATCTGTGTTCCTGCAAGGAAGCAAAAAGACGGCGAACGACACCGGCGCGCAAAGGCAGAGAGTGCAGCAACGCACAGAGGCCGTGGACGGAGATCGAGACGCCCGTCTGAGGAAGAAAGCAGACCCTCTGTCTCTTCCATCGGCTTCCCCTCTTCATCCCCCCGACGGCCTCTCGCTTCCCCTGCGGAGTCCGGATACGAGACAGCATGCATCTGTGGCGGTTGAAGCGTCTGAGGTCCTCCATGAATTCCCTGTGAAGGACGAGACACCGCGCCGGCCTCTGACGCCACCTAAGAGTTTCTCCGGTGCGCATTCGCCTCACCACGAGAGCGATCGGTCCTTTACGCCGACGTCAGCGAAGCTCTTGGCAACGTCCTTCATCATCTCCACGCCTTCTCGCAGGACGGCACCCGTTCGGAAGACAGCCGCATGGTCCTGCATGGTCTGAGAAAGAGAGAGGCCGCACACGGAGTGTGCGTTCCTCAGTGTCTCCTCCCAGGGCAGTTTTGACGGCTTGTCACGAGCGTTCCTCGCAGGGACAGGGTGGCCGCGCGCGCAGGCGCCAGCATGAGAGAGAGAGAGAGCAGGAAGGCACGAGAAACAGTTGAAAAAACGCGAAGGTTCGCGAGTTAGCTCTAGAACCGACGGGTGCATGTGGAGACAGATCCCCCCGAAGCTGCACTGAGCAAGCATTCGGTTTCTGAAAACGCTGTACCTTGTGGAACCCCAAGCAGTGGACTACCTTGGCATCGTTCACAGAAGCGCATTCGAAAGAGCAGAACGCATCTTTTTTCTCGATGTTCCCTCTCAGCTGGCAAAAGCGAAGAAGAGACTGCTCCGCTCCGACAAGCAGCAGCGAAGGCCCGAAATCCGACTGAAAAGCGACGCCTCAAAGACTCGTGAGACACAAGTAGAACTCCTCCCGATCCCTACCTTCTGCATGCGCTGACGGATTTGCGCCGTCGTCAACGGTCCGTTGGAGTGCCTCAGCCGATCGACCATGGCAAGTGTCTCCTCTCCTGAGAACAGCGCGTTGTTCACACACGAGGAAACGCGCGCTGTTCGTCTCGGTGCTTTGCTCGTCTGCCGCAGAACCGTTCCCCCGTTCCCCCCTCTTTCTCTCAAAACCTGCCTCTGCCTCTCGTGGCGCCCTCTCTCCTTTTCCTCAGCGCGGCTCTTGTCTCTCCTTTCGTCTGCTCCTCCTTTTTTTGTCGCTGGTCTGCGTCTACGTCGGAGTGTGCAGCTGTGCGGCAGCGCGTTTCGACGCAGATCGCCTCGCAGAGGAACAGCGAAAAACGCCGTTCTCCCTTTTCGTCCGGCGCAAGCAAAGAAAAGCGTTCTCACCCGCGTTCGGAGGCAGCGACGGCGCCGAGGCGTCTGCAGACCAGCAAGCAGATGCAGCAGCAAGACGGGGAAACCATTCTTTTTTCGCAAAGAACTCAACCACCGCCGACGAGAGCCATCCACACTTACAACCTCACAGAGTCCACATCAAGGCCACTCGCAGAACGAGCCCAGGTGTACATACACTCGCGCGTTTCGGGACCCGCCGCAAAGGCGGGAGAACACAGCTCGCACAGCGAAGACACAGTTCACTGAAAGTTTCCTCTCTTTGAAAAACCTGCACAAACACTGAAGAACAACGGATGCCAAGCTGAGGCCAGCAGACCCACAACGCGTCTCACGAAGCGTACACAAACTGACCTTTCTTGCATTCGTCAGCGATTGTGCGCGCAGCTTCGCGTCCAAAAACGACAAGGTCCAAAAGCGAATTTGCACCGAGGCGATTGGCGCCATGCACGGAAGCGCATGCAGCCTCGCCTGCGGCGTAGAGGCCTTGAACGATCTTGTCGGGGCCTGCAGAAGAAAAACTCCACAACGAAGATTGGTGTGCCGCCTCCGCTGCGGAGTCGCGCGGCTCGGACTGTCCTCGTTCTCTTTCTCTCTGGCCCACAGAAGCAGACGAAACTGAACTTTGGCTGAGGACATGCGCTAGAACTCGACGCCATTGCCGCGAGGAGGCGCCTCCACCCTGAGAGAGAAGAAGAGACGGAAAAGAGAAAGGCAGACGAAGCGAAGAAGACAGAGAGAGCACGGACTGAAGGGAGCAGAAAAGACCTACGCGGTAGAGAGAGACGTACGGAAGAAGAAGAAAGGAGAAAGAGAAATGCAGTGAAAAAAAAGAAAAAGAAAACGCCTACCGCCAGCTTTAGAGCGGGAGGTGGTGAGCACCTGCGCGCGCCAGTTGGTTGGGATGCCCCCCATGTTGTAGTGGACCGTTGGCAGCACTGGAATCGGTTCTTTTTCTGCGTTGACTCCTGAGAAACGCAGAAAGACACAGAAAAAACAAACAAGTGAAAAAACAGGCAACTCACGAGAAAACCAACAGGTCTAACCAACGGAGACGAAAGCATGATCTTGTGGCGGCCCTCGAGGCCCTGCAGGTCCCACAGCGCGCAGAGAGCCGTCCTCTCGATTGCCAACGAGTGGAAACAGAAGAGAGCTGAAAACCAACTGAAAAGCCGGCTTGTGGAACGAAACGCAACGTAACAGAAACATCATCCGCGCACACACCTCGCTGGAGAGAAGAAGGAGGCACACAGAGAACAGAGAGAACAGTTTTTCAATCTCTCAGAGAAGCCAGTGTAGTGGATGCCGCTGCTGCGATAAGGAAAAAATGCTCTCTCTCTCGCAATTGCCTCTCTGTTTTTCTGCGAAGGAAACGATCGAAGTATCCTTCTAGAGAACAAGGTAGGTTGCGCCTTGTAAAACATGAAAAGTGAACATGACGCTCCGGTGGGGTGTCTCTCCGTTGTGAAGGACGGTGAAGAGAACACTGTGAGGCTTCAGTCCAAAAACAAACCGAAAAAACATTGCTGAAATGATCTCGACAGATGTCTCGAAGAAGCAGCTCGAGAAGAATTACAGATGTGTCTCATTTTGAAACGAACCTGCGAAAATTTTCGCGGTTTCGGTGATTCCAGGAAGACGCTCGTGGAGAGTCGCCGGCGGCAAGTGCGTCAAATCCAAATGCATGTGGTCACGATTGGGCCCACAGCCGCGGCCTAAAAGATCGATAAAAAAGAAAAAAAAAGAAAAAAAAGAAAAAAAATGAACGACAAAGGAGATACAGAAGGAGAAAGGGAAGAAGGGAGGTAGCGGGGAAAAAAGGAGAGTAGCGCCGAGGAAAGAGAGAAGAAAGAGCGAGAGAAGAAAGAGCGAGAGAAGAAAGAGCGAGAGAAGAAAGAGAGCAAGAAAAAAAGAAGAAAAGGGGATGAAAGACGAGAGGAAAGACAGAAGATCGACTTTTTATCTGACGCACCTTCTCGGATTTCGATGGTCATGGATCGTGACACGACATCGCGGCTTGCTAGATCCTTCGCCGTGGGGGCGTACCTGGCGAAAAAAATGAAAAGTGAATGATCAACAGACCGGTCTCCAGCCGAGGAAAAACGCAGAGGCAGGGCACAAGAGCAAAACGAGAAAAATGGAAGAAGGGAACGAGACGGAAGAGAGCGACGAAAAAAGAGGAGCGAAAACGGATTTTTTAAACATAAATTCCTATCTAAATTCTTGGAATAGGAATTATAAAAACAAACATTTTCAGACAACTTTTGCCTGTAAGAAATCGGATTGGATACCCCAGGAGCCTTAACTGTACACAATGGATAGTCGGTACTTGAGACATTAAAGACATAGATTCAGTACCCTAGAGGTAACGCGTTAAGTATTCCGCTGAGACAAGACCACAAAGAGGAGGAAGAAAACAAGAAACTGAAGGATGCGCGACCTACCGGGCCATGAAAGCTTCGCCTTGGCCATTGCGGAGAATGCCACCCTCTCCGCGGCATCCCTCGGTGATGAGACAGCCTGAAAAACGCATGCAGTCTCAAACGAAAAACGCATGCAATCTGGCACTCTACAAACATTCAGTCTCAGTTGAACATTCCTGCAAGCCCGCACTTAGGAGGAAACACATGCACTCTCGCTCGAGCTGTCAGGCCTGTTCCCAGTTTTCTAGTGAGCACGAAAGAGGACTCGCGATTGCTTGTATTCTGCAAGAAGAAAGAGACTTCGAAGGCTCAAGAGAACCTCCGGACGGATAGATGCATGCAGAGAAAACAAACCAGAGAGACACGACGCTTCCACGTACCGGCGGGGAAAATTCCGGTGGGGTGGAACTGGACGAATTCCAAGTCTTCAAGAGGCAATCCAGCGCGAGAGACCTGAAAAAAAAGGCAGCAGCGCAAGCTACGTTCTGTGAAACTCCAGACAAATGAGAAAACTGCTCCATCTACATCTATCTACAAATGCCAATATTTATGGCTACATCTGCATCTATCTCTGTATCTCTGGATATCTATTTGACTACGTATATCTACCAGTATCCATGTACGCGCAGTCATCCGTCTATTTGTCTGTGTTCGACTTTTTCTATCTGTCAAGCTGTTTACCTGTACAGCTTCACGCATCCAGTGTCTGTATCTGATTCTGAATCTGCCTGAGGATCTACAGCAGTACATGGATCTTTCGTTGGATTGATCTAAAAGCCTACGTCCACCCACCCACACAGAACGACACAGAGAGGTGCAAAAACATGCATATCTCGACGCTTATGTGCGAATCTCTGGGGTGACGCCTGCAGCCGCATGCGATGACGTCAATCGTCTGTACGCCTGCATCGCGCTCCGCTCGACTTTGCGCGCGTTGGTCGACTTTCTGAGAGACGCTTCTCCCCTTCTTCGCAGAGCGTCGCAGACGCAGCCTCACCATCCCGCCGCCGTCTCCAGTGCAGGTGTGAGCGGAGGTGCAAGACTGGTAGGCGCGGCCGTATCTGGAGAGAGAGAGAGAAGTTTAAGATTGGAAAGAACTGGAAATTAGGGAAACTCGAAGAAGCGTTTGCCTGTTCGAGTCCTCTAAATGCCTCCCTTCGCGCGGCGATCTGCCGGTGTCTCTTCTGACTTTCTTTTTAACTGAGTCGTGACTAAAACGTCTGCTTCTTCTCTCTTCTTCCCCTACTTCGTCTCCTTCACGTATTGGTGTTCCTTCTTCTTTCTCCTCTTTTCCCCTCGCCAGCTGATTTCTTCTCTTTTGATTCGCGAATCTGCTTCTCTCCTGCAAATCGCTCTCCACAGAGTATGTGAGAAGCGCCTTCCATGTTTGCCCCTCTGTGTCCAGTTCTCCTTCTCTCTTCACTTCGCCTCCTCCGCTCCCGCGCTGCTCTTCTCTCGCTCTCTTTCCTCACGCCCGCATTCGCTTGTCCGTTTTTCGCTCTGTCCTCTATTCTCCTGCCGTCTTCCTTTCCTTCTTTTCCTTCCTTTCCTTCTTTTCCTTCCTGCATACCCTCCAGTGGCGAGGACCGTGTGCTTCGCCGCGAATCGGTGGATGCTCCCGTCCTCCATGCACATCGCGACAACTCCGTGACATTTGCGTTCGTCGTTCTCTCCGCTCATCATCAAATCCAGGGCAAAGTATTCCACGAAAAACTTGCAGTCGTGGGCCAGACTCTGTCCGTACAACGAGTGCAGCATCGCATGGCCTACACACACAACGCACAGACTCGCCCCTTTCGCCGAAAATCCAAACACCGCAGGTGAGACGCGAACAAAAAAACATACATATAAATATGCATGCAAGTACACACAGAAACAAACATGCAAGCAGACGCCTCTCTACACGCAAGCGGCTGAACGAATGCACGGTGACCTTCGACAGAGAGAGGCGCTGCCTGTATGGATCTACGGTTCGTCCGTGGATGGAAGCAGAGAGGAAAACCGGCGTTCGTGAGTTCTCGAAAAAAGGCGTTCACGCGGTCAGTTCACTTTGTGTTGACGCGGTGTCTGCGCGCGTCGCTGGGCTGCTGGCAAACAGCAGAGAAAACGCTCTTTCCGATCGCAGCCAGGCTCAGCCTGCAAACGGCGTTCCAGTGTCTCTGAAAGCACTGAAGGACTGCAGAGATGGCCTCCGCGCTTCCACAGGGGACGCGGAAGAAGGCAAGAGCGACGGAGTCCTCCGAGACATCGACAGACGCGTCCTTTTCCTCACCGGTCCGATCTGCCGCAGCGGCGCAGCGATACGCCTGGCCGCCTTTACCGAACCTCAGAGACTGTCCTCCGAATGCACGCTGAAGGATCAGAGAAACAAAGGAACAAAACTCTCAAGAACGGGGAAAGCAGTCTCTCGAGAGAAGGAAAACGACGCCATTCTTATCTCGAGAAGAACCATCCGATCGAGAGAAAGCGCGTCCTTTTTGGAGCAACATCTGAGACAGACAGACGTTTACCATCCCCGCTGAAACAGAAACGCTCGCCCTGGATCCCTCGTTGTGTGAGTTTCAACCTTGATCTTCTTGAAACGCGTTGTTTTCTTTCCACATCCGATCTGTGCTCGTATGCACCGCTCTCCCCTATCGTCTTGGAGACCCAAGTTCCTTCCCCAGAGGCGCGCCGCTGCTTATGGCCTGCCTGTCTTGACTGCCCAGAAGTCTCTTGCTTTCTTCTGTTCTCGTTTCTCCCTTTCGCCTCCCTTTCCTGCTTCTCGAAAAAACAAACGCACCTGGTAGATGCGTCCGTCTTCAGTGCGGGAGAACGGGAGACCGTAGGACTCGAGCTCCCGAACAACTTTCGGAGCCTCTCGGCACATATGTTGGATGGCGTCCTGAGACGAAAAGAGACAAGCGACTGCAGAGAACATGGCGAGGCCGTCGCACGGCCCAGGCGAAGAAGGAAACTCTCGAAACGCAAAAACAGCTGGCGGCAGGAGAGAGGCAGACGCAGGCGAAGAACGGAAAGAGAAGGCGAAGAAGCGAGGCCGCGGCGTTCAAGCGACCTGCAGCGGAAGAGTGCCTGCACTCGCAAAAAAGTACGACCTTGAAAGTCTGATTGTCTCGATCGAGGGAGTCTGAGAAAGATCCGGATTCGACGAAAAGAGAGAAGAGCACGAGCAGCTGAAAACGCGGCTCCACAGAGAACCAAAAGAGAAAAGAAAAACTTGCCTGGTCACCGAGCCAGTCCGACCCCTTGACCGTGTCGTACGCATGCCAGCGCCAGTCGTCCTGTCGAGAAAAAACCAAAAAAACAAATCGGAAAAAAACTCGTGCGAATCCTCGACTGTGCCGCACTGCGATCCGCAGGTCTTTCGCCCAGGCGACGAAGCTTTCTCCCTGAAATTCTTGCCCTCAAAGCTCACCTCCGTCATGTTGCCGAGAGCTGCGTTGATGCCACCCTGGGCAGCGACAGTGTGTGAGCGCGTCGGGAAGAGCTTCGAAAGGCAGGCCGTCTTGATTCCTAAAGAAACAGAAAACGCGGAAGCAAGCTGCATGCGCGCGCCCTGCCTCCTTGCCGCTGCGTCGTCTTAGGCGTCAAGAGACCTACGACGCAAACTTCCTCGCAGACCGCCCACTCGCTGGCGGCTCCCAGTCGAAGCTTTAGTGACAGCTGAACGCCCCCAGCGCCTTTTTCGAGGACGGAACCTCCTTGACAGGAGCCGAGTTGCTGGCCTCGCTTCTATCCAAAGTGACTTGCGGCATTCAGTGGAACCTTCGTGAGGGGAAGAACAAGACGGCGACGCAAGAGGGCAGAACACCACGAAGAAGGCGATATGGAGAGAAGAGAAAGAGAAGAAGACGAAGAGAAGAGGAAGAAAAGAAGACGAAGAGAAGAGGAAGAGAAGAAAACGAAGAGAAGAGAAGGAAAAGAAGACGAAGAGAAGAGGAAGAGAAGAAAAGAATGAGGAAGGGAGGAAAAGCGAAAAGTGAGAAGAAACCTCGATTCATTTTTTTCTTGTGGAGAACGAACCTGCAGACGCGAGGCCGAAGGCGGCTCGGAGACCAGCGCCGCCTGCTCCGACGACGATTGCATCATACTCATGGTCGATGACTCGGTAGGCTGTAAAAACACCGAAGGCGAAACAGAGGTGAAGGCTGGCGGCGCGGTGCAATGAAACAACGGTTAATGTGAGCGACAAAAGGAAAAAAGAAGAGCAAAAATTACTGCAGCAAGATGCGCGGATGACGACCTCTGCAGGACTCGAGGTAGTCGAAAAGCTGCATCCGTCTGTGCTCTGGAACAGCCGTCAGGAGAGGAAACGCGAGAGCCAGCGAGGGGGCCAACGAGAGACGCAAGAGAACTGCGACGCTGCATTCGTTCTCGGAAGTGCAGGAGAGAGAAGACAGAAGAGAGAACGACTCCGGAGGACCGAGAGAGCAACAAAGAGGTTCGAGAGAAGAGCTGCGAGGAGGCGACGTACCAGGTTTCTTTACATTCGTGAAGAAGCGTTTCTGCTGCACAAAAGAAGGTCCTGTCGCCTGCGGCTGCGCGGCATTGAGTCCACGAGCTACGCCAGCTGCGAGAGCTGGAGAAAGCGAGGATCGAGAGAGAGCAGAGGAGAGAGGACGACGCGCGTAGGGCCGCAGCGCCTGGGTGAGGGATGCCGACGCATGCATGGTTGCGAAGGAGCAGCGGTCGGATCTCAAGGTGAAAGCAAGGCTTGGGGATCTCGCAATCCGTCTACGTCTGAAAGTTCTGCTTTCCTCGCCTGCTGGTGGCGTCACCCGCGACTGCGTCGGTGTCGAGGGAGCGAGGAGATAGTGGACGGAGAGCGCGCTCTCCAGGTCGCGCGTCGGGAGCGAGAGTCCTGCTCCGAAGAACCATTCAAGGAAGAGAGCGCTGCGGCAGTCTTCAGCGTCAACTGGCGTTTCGCGTTGGTGCTCGAGCGCCCTGGCGCACAGGTCTCTCTCTGTCGGTCGAGATTGCGAGAAAGCGGAGGTTCGCCGACGAGACGCCTGAACTCAGGGAACAGCGACCCTCGCGCGAGCGCGATACAGACTCGGCAGTAGGACGGCGCGAGCAGGAGAAGCGCGACGAATCCACCCAGAGGTCGAGAGGAGAAGGCCGAGGAAAAATGTGCACAGGGCGCGCGCCGGGAAAGGAAGAGAGGCCGACGGACCGCTGCACTCTCTGTGTTGCGATACCACGACTCTTCCTGAGGACGCGAAGCGCGCGAAGCGAGCGTCAGAGAGAAGAGAACTCTCGAGAAGGATCTGGAAAAAAGCAAACGCAGCGCGTCGCGCGATCAACGTCCTTCCCGTTCAGCCGCCAAGTCGCGCCACCGACGAGACACTCTGTAGACTCCTGCCCCTTGGGCAGGCGAGGAGCGCGGCGCTCCTCTTCGGAGAGTGCATGCGACGAGACAATCTCTCGAGTTTCTCGGCGAATCCGCCGCGCTGTTGCATGTGGGGTGCAGCGCGCAACAGCCGCTTGTCGCCGCTCGAAAAAACGCGCTCGAAACTGTCAAGTTCTGGGGAAAACGACGAAAAACCGATTCCACGCGCGCCACACCCTCCCAGTTGACTCCTCTCGCAGGTTGACAGATACGTCGAGACGCCGCGCGTGCATCGGCCGACGAAGGAAGCTTTTCCGCGTTTCTCGCCGCGCTGTGCCATTCCTCCCGTTGCCTTTTCTCCATACCCTCTCCTCTCGCTTCGACCTCCCGACCAGTCCGGATTTTCGGCGGCCGAGGCAACCGAGCGGCTCTGCGTTCCCCGTCCACCGTGCTACGCCGGCTCCGCTCCTCTGCGATCCACGGCAGACGGCCTCGCCAGCCGCGAGAGGTCGCAGCCGCGACTCTGGGAGTTAAACTCGCTTTTCTGAACGAAGAGTTCGTCTTTTTGTCGCACTGCGGCGTTTTCGCTGAACTGCGCCGTTCGGAACTGCCTGCGCAACGCCTGCCCCCGTGACGCCTCGACCGGATTCCACAACGCGAGGCGATCCGAGTTTCTGAAACGCGGAGTTCAGTTGAAGGCTGCAGGCCTTCGCTCTTGGAAAATGGCGCAGAGGACGCTGAACCTGTCGTGCTCGAGATCGAGGTGAAGACGCAAGTTCAGGCAGTTCTCCCCAGCCTTCAAGTTGCTTCCTCGAACCGCCTTCTTCATTTCTCAGGGAGACAGCTTCGCGACGGCAACTGGCTGCCGGAACTTGTGTGCCCTCTCTCTTTCTTCTGACTTTTTGTCTCTTGGAACCTCCGCGAAACTCCGTCGCCGAGAGCTCACCCAGCTGCGCGGCTCGCGCGCCTGCGAGACTTGCTGTGCTTCTGCCGGCTGCGAGTTCCCCGCCGACGACCGAGGACAGGTGCCTCTTTGCGAAGGACGAAGCGGAAAGCGAGCGAGCGAGGAAAGGAAAAATCGAGCAAAAGACGCGAGAGAGAGGGAGAGAGGCGTGAGGCGTCAAGAAAGCGGTGCGCCTCAGCGTGGAAGGTCTGGCCAGAAGACTCTTTCTTTAGCGAACATGAAGAAGATCTTCTGAAAACGGTCCTTCCGTCAGTCCGCCTCAAAGGGGGGAAGCTCTTCCCCCGCGTCCATCAACGCCTTCTCAGTCTCAGATCTGTCGTCAACTTTCCTTCTGCCGCCCACATACCAGCGGACCTCTTCTGTTCGAAGCAGAACAAGATGCCTCCTTCCGACTCTGCGAGAGGCTCCGTCTCCCCTTCTCGTTCCGCGGCTGCGGCCTCCTCCCTGCAAGCAGCGGTGCCTCTCGAGTTCGGGTCCTCGTCCTCCGTAATTGACGGCTTGTTCTCTCCCGCGTCCTCTCTGCATGTGCCTTCTTCTCCCGCGTCTCTCGGAATCAAAGAGAGGCGCGTTGAGGCCTCAGCCGAGCGAGAAGAAACGGGGGGAGACTCGCGCGACGGAGGCCCTGCAGAGACGGCCAGGAGGGGGACATGCCTGCCTCGCGAGAAGCCGCAGATCGGCGACTGCATGCGATCGGAGTTCGGTCTGGAAGCTCTTCTTCAGAGATGTCGGAACTTCGCACCCGCGTTTGAAAAGGCTCATCAGTCCCACAACCTGTGCACCAGTCGTCTTGCTCCTTCTTCTTCATCTTCTTCATCTCCTTCCTCTTCTTCTTCATCTCCCTCCTCTTCCTCTTCTTCCTCTTCTTCATCTTCTTCCTCTTCTTCTTCATCCCCCTCCTTTTCCTCTTCTTCCTCTTCTTCATCTTCTTCCTCTTCTTCTTGGAGCTCTGCCTCGCGTTTAGCCGGCGAGAGAGGAGAGGACAGTCTTCTAAACGCTGAGATTCTCACTGCCGAGGAAGAGGCAGGAAGCGACCCGCATGTCGAATTAGGTAAAATGTTTCGCGTCCAGTCTTTCGATTGTATACGCGTCGACTCAGATGCGAGCGAATGCGTCGCCGCATCGGTGCATGCATTCCTCGTATTCTTGCGCATGTTCAACTGTGTCTGGAATTCATTTGAAGACGCACAAAAACTGCAAGGCATCTATCCAGCTATACGTATACATATATATATATATATATATACATATATGTATATATATCTGTATACATATACATATAAACATATATATATGTAACAGTGGCGAGAGAGATCGGACTTGAAGCTGTGGCATTGTAGATCGATGCGTGTATCTTTGAAAAGGTATGCCTGCATTCTGTTTTCTCTGTATATGGGGTCCTTTCTGAAGGATTGTTGTGAGACTTTTCGCGAGTTTCTTTCCGTGAGGTCCACGAGAGACGGTTGAGTCAGGACTCGGACCTTCTCATGCCGTGGAAGGCTTCCTGGAAATAGAAGAGGAGCTGCGGAGTTTGAAAGAGTCGTTCCCTTGGCACTCTCTCGCTCTCGGTTTCATCTCAGAATTGCACCTGGGCATCTTTGACGTCAACGGAGAGATTCCTTCAGAGGAAACCTTGAGAGCGCAGAACATCCCCGTCGTCGACAGCGGCGTCAATCTGCATGCACAGGAGGTAAGCGCATGCAGCCTTCGAGAGTCGTTTGCCTTCGCGCTGTTTGCGCCCAGACGGTCAGACACCGTTCAGAGTCGAAAACGGCCGCGAGACGCCTCAATCGATTTGCGCATGCAGAAAAAAGTCTCGCTTTCTCCGCCGTACTCGGGTGCTCAATTGAGACGGATGTGCCGATGTTCAAGTGGAACCTGTAGATCTGCCTTTGAATACAGCGACATACATTTATATATATATATATATATATATATATATATATATATGCAACCATCGATACCTACACTTCCATATTTCCATATATATATATATATATATATATATATGTTTGTAAGTATGTGCACAGTCGAATGTCGCTTTGTGTGTGGAAAAGAAGGATCATTTAGAGAGCAATCGATTCGCAGACACAGGACTGTCTCTGCAGGAGGAGCGTCAGAAGTTGCGGATGCGTCTCGACGTGATCGGCTCGAGGCGATTGGCGCGAGGCAATTAGCGGATTTGTTTTTGTGGCTGCATGCGTGTGAGCAGGAAGCTCTGGCGAACTCTTTGGCAGACCCAGTTCGTTTTCTGCTGGAGCAGCAGGCGCTGGAGCAGCGGCTGAAGATGCTGGGCGGAGGGTATGGGGAAGACGGCGAGGGAAGAGGGAACGCGGAAGACATGCGAAGGCCTCTCATCGAGGTTCTCAGCTCAGGCGAGGAGAGCGGCGAAGAGTCCGACGGAGTGCCTGAGGAATCCACTGAGACATGAAAAGAAGCGCCGAGACCCGAGACAACGGGCAGGCGAGAAAGAGTTGAGAAAGGGAGAGCGGAAAAGAGAAAGAAGAGAGAAAACGGGGAGGAAAGGAGGAGGCTGAATGGAAGACAAGAGAGGCAAGAAGATAGTGTGACGAGAGCGCGGACCGCAACCCGAGAAGTGGAAGAAGAGGCAAGCAGTTTCTTCCGGACGAGGAAGACTCACGCCGAAGAGAACAGGCGAGGACAGCGGAGACACAGAGGCAGGAACGTAGACACGGGGGAGACTGAGAAACGACGAGAGAAAACGAAAGAAGAAGAGAGGACAATGGAAAAAGAAGAGAAACGAGACCGCTGGAGAAACCAGGTGGAAGCTTGAAAAAGCTTGCGGCGTCCCAGTGAGGATTTGAGTTTGTGAGAGAAATCTGTGACAGACTCACGGTGAAAGAAAAACGCATTTTCCCTGCAAGGGAAGACACCTTTTCAATTTCGCTTCGCATTTGCTGACTTATGGCAACTGCCGAGTCCTGAGCTTTCCCCCCTCCCCACTCTTGCGCGTTCACCGATACCCGAATCGCGGTCGATCTCTCGAGATCTGTGTTCCTCTTCAAATGCCGAGACTCTCTATCGGGTCCTCTTTTCTTTTCTTTCCACTTTGCTGGCCTCTCCTCGAGTGGCGGAACGCGCGGTGAATGTCTGCACATGGGCGAGCAAAACGATTCTCTCCGAAACTCGTTTCTGTGAACCAAAAAGAGCGCTTCCACTTCGTCGCACCATTTTGCACAGATCCTTCTCCAATCAGCGGCATCCAGAACAGCCCAACTGACACTGTACCGTGGACAGAAACATACGTACCTTTACTTGTATCTATTTATCTTCTTATATGTCATTTTGTATATATATATATATATATATATTTAGAGTTATACTCTTATATCTGTGAACTGATAAATATGTTCACCTGTGTCGAGGCTGATTTCTAGATCTCCCCATATGCATAGCAGCGATTGTCTACACTTCCTTCTTGTATTCACTTCGATCTGCGCATATCCATGTATGTACATGAATGCATGCGTTATATTTTTTGGAAATCTGCGATTTGAATTTGCTTCCGACGAGCCCCTTCTTGACTGGGGACGGTGCCTCGGGATCTGAGCGTCTCTGCGCGCGTCTCGCGGTCTGCTGATGAGCGGAAGAGACGAGAGGTGCATGGCAAAAGAGAAAGAGAGAGTTCCTCTGCATGCGCCACTGCACTCCACGCGAGAGCGCAGAAAAAGCTCTTCCACGGTGTTCCGAAAGTCAAAAAATCAACACAAGACTCCTCATTTCCCCACCCAAAAAGGCCGCTTATCCACTGCAGGCATCCTCTACACCTCTCCATATACACATATATACATATATCTATATATAGGTATATGTAGATATATGTATATATATATATATATATGAGACAAGGATGTCCTGACGACGCCTATTCATCTATGTGGGTCCGTGCATGCGGCAGCTGCAACGCGAGCGTGGAACCATCACAGCAAAAATATGCGTTTGTGCATGCATGCAAGAAGAGCTGCATATACATGGAATTGTCGTCCTTTCTCTTCGTGAGGATTGAGAGCAGGGTGATCGAAGTCTCTTTTTATCGGGGAACGGGATTGAGCCACTGGCCGCCCTGGCCGTACGCCGCCGCCACCAACTGCGCCGCTGAAAAAAACAATGGCAATCGTGAGAATATCCCGGGAACTTGCAGACGGATTTTATGTCGTCCAAAAACGCCTTTTTCCGCCGGCCTTCCTCCTCCAGCTCTTCCTGTGTCACGAGAGGGTTCCGCCCACACGAGTGATCTCTTGCATCTCTCTCTGCTCTCCGCTGCTTCTGCCTGTTCTGTTCTCTCTCTCTCTACGTCCTTTCTCGCGCTCGACCTTTTCTCTCGGCCGGCGAATTCCCCAGTCCAGTGGATCGCGTCCACCTGCTGCGGCGCCAGCGCTCCTGCAGTTCCCTCGCAGTCTGCAGCCTCTGCAGGTCGTTCCCCCTCAAGTGCCTACGGCACAGCCGTCAGGACTGCTACTACGATATATATATATATATATATATTTATATGTGTTTATATATTTATATATATTTATATGTATTTATATATATTAATATGTATTTATATATATATATATATATATATTTATATGGGTTTATATATATATATATATATATTTATATATATACAAATATATATATGAATCCATGTGCCATTTTTTCGCACACGTCCTGTACACTGCAGGGGCGTCTACATGGGTGAAAGTCTTCTCACGAGAGCCTGCCTTAAGAGGAAGTGGAGGAGGGGAGACCGGGAGAGAAGAGACCTACTTTTCTTTTGCTTGCGAACCATGTAGATCATGTGCCATGCCTTGTAGGTGCCGTAGAGGACGAGTCCCATTCCGAGTGGGTTTTGCCACCACCAGGCGCGGTACTGGGACCTGAAAAAAAGAAAAAAAAAAACTCTCGCCTTTCACCTTTGTCTCGCTCGCGCATGCACTCTTCGCCCTGGCGCCCTTCGCTCTCGTAGTCCGTCTGCGCTTGTTGATACCTCTCCCACAAAAACGCACTTCCACGTTCACACTCATTATATACCTTTATATATATACATATTTATATATGTATATATATGTATATATATATGTATATATATGTATTTATATGTATGTATATTTGTGTATACGTAACGATATGCATACGCATATATGTGGACTGAGGGATGTCGACAAGTCTGCGCGTAGATCATGTCCGCTGTAAATGCATGCGTAAGCAGGTGTATGTGGAAGGACCTTTAGGAAAGGAGAGAGGATTTAGGAACTCTCTCCTTCACGTATAGATGTCGACAGGGTGTATGTGCCGTCTTTCAGAAAGATGCGAGGTCGAGACAAGTATGCGTTTCTGGATTTCCGGTCCTGTCGAGGGCAGGAGGGGAGCGTTGAGAAGAAGCTGCGTCGCCACAGGTCGACTTTCGGACGCCAGAAATTGTTAAACGCGTTGCTCGGTTCCTCTGGACTCACGCGCGGGAGATCTGCGCGACCTGGTTGTTCGTCCACGCAAGGGCGTCGCGGTAAACTTCCGTCGCCGATTTTCCCTCCATGCGCCGCCATGCGCGCGTCCACTGCACTGGGTTGATGGCGCGGCCAGCCATGGCGATGTACTGCTGAAAGTGAAATCCCATTTTGCGAAACGAGCGCGAGTTCGAGGAAAAGCTGCGTCCGCAGCGCGGCTTTCAGACGCTCCTGCCCCGACGGAGGAGACACACGAAGAGAGGCGCAGCGACAACGCGAGAGAGAACCTGAGCGCGAAGAGAGAAACGGCGCGAGCGGCTTTTATTAAAGTCGAAGCGAGCTGTCGAGTCGGAGCTTCAGGACTTGCAGGCGAGGAGAGAGAAGAAAGCGGAGAGAACGACGGCCACCGATCTTCTTTTTTCTTCGCGACGGAGCGCGGCGTCTGCGCAGGGCGAACCAGATTTGCCTCCCGCGCGGCAGGTCTTCGTCCCCAGAGAACGGAGAAGAACGGCGAGACTTCGCGGAGAAAAAAAGGCAGTTGCACCAGCGGACCGTCTGCGTCGAGAAAGAGAGCCGAGCAAGTGGTGAGGCAGCGCCGCCTGCAGTTGTGTGGAGAGACAAAAAACGCGAAACCAGGCCGTTCCCGGCAGGTGACGCTGAAGATGAGGGAAGGGTGCACAGCCGGACGGACGCCTTGCGACGTTGCCGCGTTTCCAGAGATACACTTCGCTGCAGATGGAGAGAAGAAAACGCCGGAAAAAAGAATCGAAACTCCCCGTCTGGAGACGAAGAAGGCCGAGCAGCCTCCGCAGGCTGCTCGAGCAGTGACCGCTCTCTGCTTTTCGAATTACACAGCCAGTGCATGCGCATGCGCGCAGTCGGCCTTGAAAGCGAGAGACGCACACCCGAAAAGAAGCGCAGGGACAGCTGCAGAAAAGAGGAAAGGTCGAAAGAAATTCGCATAGGATTTCCGTTTCTAAGCGAGTCCATCGTGTCTTCGCTCCGAGGGAGAACAATTCGGCTGCAGGCACGCGGTACCAGCTCGAGTTTCCCCCTCCTCGTCCGTCCTCTGCCTTCGCGCGCTATCTCGACCTTCTCTCTCTCTCTCTCTCTCTCTCTCTCTCTCTCTCTGGCGACCTTCTCTCTCTCTGGCGACCTTCTCTCTCTCTGGCGACCTTCTCTCTCTCTCTGGCGACCTTCTCTCTCTCTCTGGCGACCTTCTCTCTCTCTCTGGCGACCTTCTCTCTCTCTGTCGCCGGAGAGCCTGCCGCCAGTCTCTTCCGGAGCTGTGCTGGACGGCGAGGCTCTCGCAGAAAACAAGAGAGTCGAATACGCAGAACGCGCAGGGCAGGAAAAAGCCGAGGAAGAGTAGAAGAAAAGGGCAGGAGAAGAGAAGGAAAAAGAAAAGAAGGAAAAGGAGCAGCAGAGACAGAGAGACAGAGAGAGACAGAGAGAGACAGAAAGAGGAGGAGAAGGGGATAGAGAAACAGAGAGAGGAGAAGGAGAAGAAAGACAGAGCCGCGAGTCGAGAGAGGATGAAGAGGAGGAGAAGGAGAAGGAAGGAGAGAGGGTGGAACAGTTCCTTGAAGAGCGTCTGTAGGATTTTTCAATTAGTGGAGGTTCGACTTTTTGGCAGACCGGCTCCAAGTGTCTTGTGGATCTTCTGAATCTTCGCATGGCTCTTCCCGTTCTCGATGGTCGTTGTTCTTTCAAAGCACTGTTTGTCAAACCAGCTGATGTTCAGAGATTCAAAGCTGTCTCTTGTTCCTCCTGTCTCTCGTCGCTTCGTCGCCGCTTGACGCCTGCCTGCTCACGAGTTGTTTCTTCTCCGCTTTCTCCGCTGTCTTCCGCTCCTCCCTGTTGCTCTTCATCCGTCTTCTCTCCTTCCTCCTCTTTCTCTCCCCCGTCTTCTCCCTCTGCTTCTCTGTCTGCCGCCTCTTGCTCCCTTACACCTCTTTTCTCCTACCTCCTTTTACTGCGTTTTTTTCTTCGTTTTGGGTCCTGCCCGACTTTCTTCTTCTCGACTCAAAATGGCGCGGCGTCGAGACTGCTTGTGCGTCTGCGGAGGAGCGCTGTCAGCTGTGAGACCGCGCTGAGCCGAGACTCTCCGCTTTGATTCGGGAGGCGGAAGGCGCAGACGGCAGATTGCACTGTAGACTGAAGATCCGAACGCGCGAAGAAAGGGATCTGCGCGAAGGCGCGTCTTTGCTGACGGTTTTGCGAGGTTCGATGAATTCCCTGAGAGGCGGAGAACAGCGGGAGTCTGCCCTTCTCCAAAAAAGCGAACGGTCGGCGTTGACGGATAGAGCGACTCGCTGGAGCTACGAAGGCATGGAAGTCGCTGTCCAGATCAGCTGAGAAGAACTTGGACACAGTCCGGTCGTCGCTCGCTTCATTGAGGAGGTTGAGCCTTCCTGTGGATCGCATCTGGTTCCTGCTTTCTGGAAAATCAGAGAATCAGTGTTCTCCTCTTCTCACTCTCAAGCTTCTCTCCTTCTTTTCCGCAGGACTGTCGGAGCAGCAAGATAGGAACGAGAAGGCTCGTTCTTTCCACGCGCCTCGCCTGAACTTCTCTTGAGACTTCTGCGGCGCTTCCGGTTCTTCTGCGTCGCAGGAGCGCGAGTGCGGTCAACGGCATCAGTTGCCTGTATTGCTCTTTCTTTCTCCTTCTTTGTTCTTTGTGGTCGTCCTCTTCTCCTCTTCCTTTTCTTCCTTCTCCCCCTTCTCTTTAGCGACTCCGTTTTCTGTCCGGCAAAACCTTGCGGGGTGAGCTCGTCAGTCTCCTGCGAACGCAGAGAAGTTCAGCAGAAGCCGGTCGATGGAGACTTTCAGTGAGATAGTCATCAACGATTTTCTTCTTCTTCTTTTCAGTATTCTCGCTGCTCTTCTATGTCTCCGACGTCCTGGGGATGATCAGGCGTTTCACCGGCGCGTTTCCAAAGTCCAAACTACGCACCAGGTCTTGCCTTCCTTCCGTTTTTTTCTCCGATCTCGCATTGTACTGTTCCCCTCCTTCTTCCTTTTCCTCGTCTTCCTGCGGACTCCGAGCCGAGTCTCAGGGAAGACCGAAAGAGACTCTCTCCCGACTCGCCACTCAGTTTCCTTTTCTCTCTTCCTTCTCTCTCTCTTCTCTCTTTCTTCTCTCTCTTCTCGCTTTCTTCTCTCTTTCTTCTCTCTCTTCTCGCTTTCTTCTCCCTCTTCTCTCTTCCTTCTCTCTCTCTTCTCTCTCTTCTCGCTTTCTTCTCTCTCTTCTCTCTTCTCTCTTCCCTCTCTCTCTCTTCTCTCTCTTCTCGATTTCTTCTCGCTTTCTTCTCTCTTCTCGATTTCTTCTCGCTTTGTCTTCTTACGCTTTGAGTTGGCCGACGCGGGGTGCGCCTTCCACGAAGAAGCGAAGCAAAGAGAGACGACAGGAGGACCGGAAGAGAGACGCAGCGAGAGGGTATAGAGAGAGAGGCAAGCCGTTACAGAGCGAGAGAATACGAGAGCCAGAAGGAAGCCGATTCAAGAATGGAGTCTCTGGAGAGGAGCGGCGTCGCGTCGTGTCTGACCAAGTTGAGTCAATTCACTTTCTCACCCGGAGGCATTCTTCTTTAAGATGGAGCCTGCGCCTGTGTCGCCATCCGAGCGCGAGGGGCGTTGCGTCCTCCCGCCTTCTCTAGTCCCCGAATCGGCTTCTGAATCCGCTGCTTCTCTTTCTTTGTCTCCGAACCTCGCGTGTACTCTCGAACCTCCCAGGTCTCCCGCCGCAGGTGCGTCGACACTGTCCAACAGCGACGCGTACTTGCTGTCTGTCGGACCTGCCCCAGCATCGCCTTGGCCTCCTCCCTCGTCTCCTCTCCCTAATCATGTCTCGCATGTCTCTGACGTTTCCTCTCTTCCACTTTCGCATTTGTCTCCCTCTGCCTCGATCCATCCCCAGTCATCCTGCAGTTCTTCTTCCTCCTCTTCCTCGATTCATCCCCAGTCATCCTGCAGTTCTTCTTCCTCCTCTTCCTCGGTCCATCCCCAGTCATCCTGCAGTTCTTCTTCCTCCTCTTCCTCGATCCATCCCCAGTCATCCTGCAGTTCTTCTTCCTCCTCTTCCTCGGTCCATCCCCAATCATCCTGCAGTTCTTCTTCCTTCTCTTCGTCTGCTTCTTGTGCTTCGTCTGCTTCTTGTGCCTCGTCGGCTTCCTCCTCTTCGTCTGCTTCTTGTGCTTCGTTGCCTCCTGTCGCTGCGGACGTCGTTTCGCCTGCCCTGGAGTCGCTGTTGGGGGCGGAGGCGCCCGAAGATGCTCGCGGGCGTCTGCTGGCCTTCTTGACGTGGAACGACCTGGCGCGTCTGCGTGCGGTGTCCAGACAGCTGAAGCGGCTCGTGGAGAACGCGGCGCTGTCTGCGCGCGCCGTTGTGCTGAAGCGTCGGTGGTGGAGCTCTTGGGCGTCCGCGTCTGCGGCGAAGGTCTCGGCGATGCCGTTCTGGCGGAGCGTCCTCTCTTCGCCGGAGGCTGAACTGCAGGACCTCGTCCTTCACATGGAAGGCGCGCAGGCGATGTCGGACGTGAGAGCGGCCTCCGAGCTGCTGGCCAGACATGCGAGGACTCTCCAGAACTGCGAGATTCACACAGATCCGTTTCCAGGTCCTCTGCATCGCGGCGGACCTTCCTCCTCGTCGGCCTTTCGCTCCCTGCCTGCCCCTCTCGCCTGCGCTGCCGGCGCCGGAGGCGATTCCCCTCCCCTGCTCTTCCCCGCGCTCGGGCGCCTCGTCCTCTCCGGCACCTGGAGTGTCTACTGGCTCGTCGCCCTCACCGCGCCGCACATGGCGAACGCGCAGCCGCCGCGTCTGCGCGCATGCAAGGCCCTCGAGCTCGTCGTCTCCGATCCTGCCCTCGCGCTGAACATCGGCTGCGGCGAGAAGCAAGAAACCGCGGGTGTGCCGGCTGGCGCGCTCGCTCGTCTCGCGCCAGGCCTCGGTCGCGCGTCTCAGCAGCGAACTGCGGGGACTGGAAAGCCAGTCTGCCGGCCCGCCTGCGGAGTCGCTCCGGAGCCTTCGGCCTCTGGACGACCGAGTCGAGGCGCGGGGAACTCCGGCGGTTTCGCTGCTGGACGAACAGCCGAGCGAGCGCGGCGCGGACCGGAGGCCGAGTGCCCTCGAAGCGACGGCCTGCTGCGCGTACACCCACCAGAGCGACGCGACAGTCGTTCTCCGCCATGTCCACTCGGCAGTCGAAGAACGTCGGGACTCGGCGGTGGACTCTGCGCGACAGACTCGTCTCCGGAGTCCATCCGTGACGCTGCCTTCGTTGCTTCCCTCGCGTCGTCTTCGTCTTCCTGCGCCGCTGGCGCCTCTGGCGCGTCTGCCGCGCCCCACCGCGCCTCTTCGCTTCCCCACCAGATGCACGTCCCCCCCGCGCAGCCGTTTGATTGGCTGCTGTACGCAGACAGCATTTTCGCGGCGCTTCCGAATCTGGAGCGTCTCGTTTTCGATGTGCGTGGTGGCGGCAGTGCCTTGCTTTTCCCTCCTTCGCATCCTCTGGCCTCTCAAGATTCACCCTTTGCGGAGCTTCTCCGCAACTCCCAAAGCCGCCGCGACCTCGACGTTGAATCGCGAACCTCCAAAGTCCACCGAGACCCTCCGGGCCGCCTCGCTCACGCTGAGGCTTCCTGTCCGTCGTCTCCATCGTCGTCCCTCTCCTCTTCTTTGCCTGGTGCTTCGCTTCCGCCTCCTTCGTTCCCTCGGTCTTCTCTGGAGGCGCCGAAGCCGCGAGAGTCGCGTCCGGAGACGCCGTGGAGACCCGCGCGTGGAGATAGTTGTCTCTCTTCCGAGAGTGCAGCGCGACAGAGCACACATACCCGAGGCGCATGCAGTGCAGACCCGCTGGGGGTGACGGTGCTTTGGTGGCGTCTCGTCCTGCGCCGCTGCCCGAAGCTGAGGGAAGCCGTCGTCGCTGCAGATGACGCCGACCTGTTTTATGCTCTGGAGGTCGCGCGGGCTCTCGAGAACGAGGCGCGCAGCGAGGCCAGACGAAGGCTCATTTCCTTACGCGGAAACGAAGGAGAACAGGGTACAGAAGAATTGAAGGAGGGAGCAGAAGAGCAGTGTGCGAGAGGAGAGAGTGAGGAGAGGGAAGAAGAGAAGGTTGAGAGCGGGGCGAACAGCGAGCAGCACAGAGAGGAGCCGACAAGAAGGGTGTCAAGAGGGGAGGAGAAAGAAGAAAGAGAAGAAGGAGACAGCAAACGACGAAGAGCGACAGAGAGACGGGCAGAAGATGGTGAGTTTCAGCGTATGCCGCAGGGAAACGGACGCAACTCAAACGGGGGCAGGGACGACAACGGAGAGACAGGAGAGAGACAACGAAAGACGGACGAGAAACAAGAAAAGACGTCGATAGAAACGGAGACCCTAGCAAGAACGCATGCCATGGACGTTGGAGTCGCGCCGACTGGGCTCGCCGAGAAGGAGACTGCATCTGAGGATAGCAGAGTGGTGACAAAGGGCGTTTGTGAAGCGACAGAGACAGACTGGGAGCAGCCGGAAGGAGGACCCTGCAAGCAGGAAAGCGACTATATGTCTTCTGGCGACGCTGAAGTGTCTCCGTTTGCTGGCGCGTCGCCTGCGGTGGCGGAGGGGCTGGCGAAACAGCGGAAGAGACGCAGAAGCAATGCAAACGAGGAGAGGGGGGAGAGCGAGATCTGCGAAAAAAACCAGGAAACGCCTTCTCAGCGATGTCTGGCTCTCTCGCGTGTGACGGCTGTGGGCCCTGGCGCGGATTTCTCGTCGCTCGCGTCTGTCTCGTGTCTCCTGGACGACGAGGTCCTCGTCTCCAACTTTCTCCTCGACGTCGCGGAAAGCCAGCATGCAGCGGAGGGTGTCTCCTTCGACTTCGCGTGTGGGGTGCGGCTCTCCGCCCGTCTCCTAGGTGTCGATACACCCGCCGAAATGGTCCAGAAGCTCCTCCTCCTGCCCGGGGGAGGCCGCCCAGAGGCGGGAGTGGTGCGCGGCGCAGAGCCGCCGAGACGGCCGAGGCACAGAGAGCCGACGCGCAACCAAAGGCATCTGCAAGAAATGCAGACGGCGAACTGTATGCAGTGCTTTTTCTTGCCGATCTTCTTCGCAGGGGAAGGCGGCGAGGCCTCGCTCGACGGCGCAGAAGACACAGACCTCTGCGTGATCCGCAATGGCCTCTTTCGCCGCTCCTGGGTCCGGAGACTCGCCCTCGATAGTTGTACGTACACCGTGACGGTCGCCAGCCACCCGGGCCAGGAGCGGTGCAATCGGGTGTATCTCCACTGGCTCGCTCGGCAAGCTGCGCAGGCGAAGCGGAAGGCGCGTCCATTTGATCGCGTCAATTCGCTGTCGCACGCAAACGCGCGGGGAGAAGGGAATGCGGAGTGTCTCTCTTCAACCGACGCGTCTCGATCAGAGCGTAGCCATGGCGCAGGTCGCTCGGAGTCTCCTTGTCTTCTTCCTCAGTCTTTATCGCCTCCGAGTTCTTCTCATCCACTGTCTCCAGAATCCCCTTCTTCCACGTGCTACTCGTCCTCTTGTCCTTCCTCTTGTCCTTCCTCTTGTCCTTCCTCTTGTCCTTCCTCTTGTCCTTCCTCCTGTCCTTCCTCTTGTCCTTCCTCCTGTCCTTCCTCCTGTCCTTCCTCTTGTCCTTCCTCCTGTCCTTCCTCCTGTCCTTCCTCTTGTCCTTCCTCTTGTCCTTCCTCTTCTTCCGCTCCGTCTTCTGCTGCTTCTTCGTCTCTTTTCTCAGGCCCTCTGTCTGAGGCTTGCTTGCTTCTTCCTTCAGTGCAGTTTCTCGCGCCTGGAGGGCGTCGCGCGCGCGTCTCTGTGGCGGCAGACTTTCTTCCGGTTCTGCGGCTGTTGGTGTCTCCGCCGGTGTTTGAGGCTCGCGCCCAAGGCGCCCGCGGCGAGGGCAGAAGACAGGCCGGGGGGGCGAAGCCAGCGGGAGACACCGGAGAGAGCGCGGAACGCAGAGAGACGCCTGGTTCCTCGCCGGAGAGAGCGGCGGGGGAGAATGTTCAGGACGCGTTTTGCCAGTGGCGCCGACAGACACCCGGCGACGAAGACGAAGGCGGAGAGTCGAATGAAGAGGAAAGAAAGGAAAGCGAGGAACAAGAGACAGACGAAGAGGAGGAAAATGAAGGCGAGGAAGAGCGAAATCGGGAGAAACGGACTCTGCAGACGAGACGGCGTGATGAGGAGGAGACGAGGTCTCCTCCTGTTCTTCTCAATGGAGGACATGTCCAGTCTTCCAGCTGTGGTAGGAGGAAGGTTTCATTGACTTCCCTGCCCCCTTCATCGCCTTTGACTTCTCCACGCGCTCATCCGTCTGCTGTCTCGCGTCCTACGTCCTTTTCTTCGTCTCTCACCTGTTTGTCTGCTATGTCTTCTCCCCGTTCTTCTCTCTCTCCTTCTGGATCTTCTGCGCTCCCCTCCTCTTTGTCACCTCCTCCGGCTTCGTCGCGCGCTTCTGCGTCTGCTGGTCGGCCGCTGTTTTCGCTCGGCTTCGTGCTGGGCGCGTCGCCTTCTGGGAGTTGTTTCATGCGCCCCTGGGATGTTGAGCGAGAGGCGCTGATCGGCATTTGCTTCGACGACGCTTTGCGAGAAAGTTGCCGAGGCGTCGAAATCTTCTTCCGCCTCTCTCCGCTGGACGGCGCGTTCGAGTGTCGGGGCCGGAACTTGCTGCGTTGTCTGACGAGGCTGCGCAAACAGCAGTTCGCGTCGGGAGTGACGGAGGAAGGGAGGCCTCGCGACGCGCTTCTCTCGAAGCCGAGGGAGCGTCGAGAAACAGAGACAGTGGCGGACTCTCGCGCGTCCTCAGAAGCACCCGGAGATCTGTCCTCTGGACGTCACGGCGAGGACGTCTGCGCAGCTCTCTTCCCTGGAATGTCGGGCAGCCCACGGGGCGAGGCGACACTGGCGACGAGCTCGGGGGAGGGGAAGAAAGAGAGAACCGAGCGGCCTCAGATGACTGCGAAGACGCATTTCAGCATCCCAGTCGACGACGACGAGTCCTCGCTGCTTCCCTGCGTCTCGCGTTTGGACGAGGAGACGCGAAAACGCGCCACCAAGTTGACGCCTCCTCGTCTGCTTCTTCTGCGGATTGTCGTTGGGCCGGAAATTCCGGGGGAGAACGTGATCGGCGGCGAGCGCGGAGGCGAACGGGAGATTCAGAAAGACATGTTGTCTTTCCTCGCTGCCTACAGCGACTCGCTGCGTTTCGTCGAAGTCGAGGCGACTCATCTGCGCCTGCGAGAAGAAGACTCGAAACTCCTGTCCCTACACTCCTCGCTAGGTCTGCTGAAAACGCACGCTACGCTCCTCGACGCCGGCTTCCGCGTTCGAGGTCTCTTCCCAGGTGCCTCGCCGAGAGATTTTGTGCGCCTCTACGAACGAGACGCGTAAAGCAGCAGAGGGCGCGGCAGTCCGGCTTCTGAGCTCTCTGCGCGAGGGGAGGGGAGGGCGTCGCTTTCTCGTCGGCTGCCTGGCCAAGCAGAGAGAGAAAATTTGAGCAAGGCCCTCTGCGTCGAAGAAAGAGAGAAGATCGCGAAGAGGGGGACGGCGAACGCGAAGGAGAGAGGGAGTGCAGCACAGGCAGAGAGAAAGAAGGAGAGAGAAAGACAAAAGACGCACACTGAGAAGACGAGCGCAGCGTCGTCTGCGCAAGGCGGAGAAAGGGAGTTCGAGGGAGTGTGAAGGTCTTGTCCTGGTGCAGAGTTCTATCGAAGAAGAATCGACTTGTCAAAGAGCAGCCAGAGGAATCGTTTCTCAGAGCCTGTCAGTGAAATCTCGGATTTGTTTCAGAGTGCGCATCAGACGGAAACTCGCGAATAAAAGAGCAGGGACTTCAGAAGGCAGAGCGGAAGATCGACGAGAAGCACACAGAAATGCATCTGTACAACTGCATGCGCATGCACCTGTGTATGTCCAGGTTTGTGAAGTACCCAGTGTGCAGGAGCTCTGGCGTATATAGAGCAGTCGGGGTATGAACAAAGGACAGATGTTTCGCTTGCCAGACTGGACTGTTTCTCTCTCTCCAGTTGTCTTTTTTTTAGGTCCGAGTGTCGCGAGAGTTCTCTCTCGTCTCGCGCAGACAAATACCGGTGCCTTGTTCGCTTCTGCATGCAGACAATGTTTCCTGACGCGGCAACATCGTGTCGCAGGTTTTTGGTGCAGTTTCCGATCTTTCGAGAATCCGAAACGCCTTTAATTTCCTGACTTCATCGGCCCGGCGCCCGCGCTTCTTCGGACCTCGCGAGTATCGGCAGAAACCTTTTTTTTCACCTCACGCGCGTCGACATCGGCGAGCAGCCCCGCTGCATACATTTTTGCATATATATATATATATATATATATATATATAATATATATATATATATAATATATATATATATATATATTTATAATATATATATACTACATACATATATAGAGAGAGCTTTATAAACAAAGATATTCCTGAGTCGATTTAGGGATAGATGTGCTTTGAGTGCAAGCTAAAATCGGCGTGTGTTTTCCTTCGTCGATCCCCATGTCGATGTTAAAATCTTTTTGTCAATGTTCAGGGATCGCATCACATATATTGATTTATAATTTTACAGATACAGAGGAATGTGTAGATTGATGCAAGTTTATCTGGAAAAGCTAGGCGGTGGTGTACCGTACTGCATGCGAAATAGTTTGGGGGTTGTGTGGGGACTTTCGAGCAGGTCGGCGCAGACTGGAAAGCAAGAGGTTGTTTCTCCCTAGCGTAGAGGAATAGAGGAAGAAGGCAAAAAGCGGAGTTGGGCAAAAACGCGGCAAACGTTGTTTCGTCTTTTCAGAAAAAGAAGCGAGGCCGTTGGCAGTGAAAGGGATTTTTGCACATTTTTTGTGTACAACGATGAACGTTTTTCTCCCGCACGCGTTAAAAAAACATGAGGAAGATGGACGGCGCCACCTGCCTGGAAAGTCGATGAAAGACAGTTGTGTCTCCGCCTCTTCAGAAGCAAAACGAAAGAGAGACTTTCTTTCAGATGGCCCTCGAATCCTCAGGTTTCGCTGTACGTTCCTCGCAACCGCATATGCCGCCTGGCCTCTCCGAAGAAGAGCCTCTGTCATCTACTTTCGGAGAAAAGGAAAAGAGGAAACGAGAGGAAAAGGAAAAAGCAGAAGCGACGAAATGAAGCGCTGGACGAAGGAGTGAGCACGAGACGAGAACGTTGCAGTCGCCGTTGAAGAAAAAACGAAATCCGCGTCCGAAAGAACGGTTTGAGGACAGTCGGAACTTTGGCGTTTTTCGGACCGATTTCTGCGCGTTTGGATCCGTCGAATTCAATCCGTCAACTCGCGAGTTTCGCTCGCCTCGCCTCCCGCATGCTTGCATGTTCCATCCTGCCCGTCCTCTGTGAAGTCTTGTTATCTAGCGCTTTCCTAGCTCGCTGCCCCCCAGCTACTGGCTCTCCGCGATGGGGAGAAGAAGAAGAGCGGACGCTTCCTGCGGCGCGCAGCGGACCAACAAGTTGTCCACGAAGTCCCTGAAAAAACGAGCAAACACAGAAGCATGCGCATGCAGCGGCAGATCTTCTCTTCCCTCCACCTCGACGCCGACAAACACACAGACATCCCTGCAGACAGAAAGATTCTGTTGCCGCCGCGTAACAGTTTAGCACACCGAAACAAAAGAGCAATCGATACAAAAACATATACACATAGAGAAGTACAAATCTACAAATAAATATTTACAGACGCAAACAATAAGAGATATAACCATTCAGATGTCATTCAGATGTATACAGATCTACAAACCAGTGGCGAGCCGGACAAACAGATTTCGACACAGAAAGCGAGAAGGTTTCCTCTTCGTTCCTAGCCCAGATCCTGTCTGCACACTATTAACGAAATTTTCCGAATAATACGAAACGGCTCACGTTCTAGAACGCGATTTCCCTCGCTTTGAGGAAGAAAAAGATCTGAGTTATCTTTTAATTCTTGCCGAGACTCACCAGCTGCTCCACTTCGTGGGGTGGTATTCTTTGTCTCGAATTTCCTCAAGAAGACGAAGCATTTCTTCAAAGCAGTGAACTCCATCCTCCGGCGACGAGAGACCAGCAGACACAACGAGCGTCGTTCCACCTTCGCTCTCTGCGGCTTCCAGTCCTGAAAGAAAAACAATCTGAAAGGTTTTTGACCCCAGTCGCTCGACGCTTCTCGTCCTCACTTCTGATTTTCCACTCTTTCCCTACATCCACATCAACCACTACACAGTCAATTACACATGCAGGCACAAATATGCATATATATAGATAGATATTTGTATACACACACAATATATATATGTGTGTACATACAGATATACATATATATGCGCATATATATATGCACATGTATATGTATCTATATATATATATATATATATGTATATATATATATATATATCAACGTGTACATGAATGTATTTCTGTAGGGTCGTTTCGCAACGGGTTTGGAGGACCGTTTGTCGTCCATTTTTGTCTCCGGGTGGGAAATCTTTTTCTTCTTCTCACCCGGGGGGCGTTGTCTGTAGAAGTGCCACTGAATGCCGACGTCGCTGCGAAACTCGAGAGAGAGAAAGCCGATGTTATCAGGCTGCAGAGACCCGACGCCCAGGCCTCGCTGTGCAGCAGCCTCTCTGTCTCTCAACTGCAATTCGAGAAGCAAGACCGGAAGAGTCTCGTACCGAAGTCTCAGCTGCTTCGGCGAAGGCAGAGGACTCGCCAGCGCTGGGAAATGGGGGAGCTGTCTCTCCTCGAAAGAAGAAGAGGAAGAAGAGGAGGAAGAGGGGGAAGAAGGGGAAGAAGAGGAGGAAGCGAAGGCAGTCGAAGACAGAGGAGAGAAGACGGAACGAGAGAGAGACTCTGAGGAATCAGTTCCAAAGAGAGAACGCCACCACTGGGCCGTGGAGAGGAGCATCTGCGCAGCGGGGCGGAGAGCTGCTCGACTGCGAAAAGAAAAAAAAACGCATGCAGAACGAAATTTGAGAAATGGAACTTCTCGTTCGCATGTCCAGCGAATGTTTCTTCCTGCGGCGCGGGGGTCGTCTCTCCAAAACCACTCAAGGAGCAAGAGCTACTTCCTCGGCTATCCCCCTTCCCCCAATCGTTTGCCTCGCATTACCGTCAGAGCGCAGAGAAAGGCAAAAGCAGATTCAGAAACATGCAAATCCATATATATATATATATTTATATACATACACATATAAATGTACTTATTTGCCCAGAGAGAGACGCGGGTCTCTGAGGGTTACAGAGACAGATGTCACGAGACGAGCAAATGTTCACCAGGAGTATGAAAATATTGAGACACACACGCGCGAACCTCTAAGAATAGTTTGTACGTGTGGGTAGACATAAATATACATACATATGAAGAAATAAATTTACCAACATACATATGTAGAAATAAATATACCAACATACATATGTATAAATAAATATACCTACATACATATGTAGAAATAAATATACCTACATACATATGTAGAAATAAATATACCTACATACATATGTAGAAATAAATATACCTACATACATATGTAGAAATAAATATGCCTACATACATATGTAGAAATAAATATACCTACATACATATGTAGAAATAAATATACCTACATACATATGTAGAAATAAATATACCTACATACATATGTAGAAATAAATATACCTACATACATATGTAGAAATAAATATACCAACATATGTAGAATTAAATATACATAAATATATATATATATATGTGTGTGTGTGTGCATGCAGTTGTGTAGACATTTGCCCAATAAAAGTACGAATATATAAATATGTATGTGTATGTAAACATGTTGATACGCGGACACGAGTAAAGCCGTGCATGCAATGTCATTTGATGTGAGTCTGACTTTCGATCCTCGGCATCGAAGAGACAGAGGAAGATCGTTTTCACTCCGACTTCGAATCGGGGGAAACGTTCAGCTGCACCAAAGCCTCCACATCGCCTCGCAATCCACCACGCTGCCGTCGCTGCAGCATCTCTCTCTGCCTTTGAATGCAGACTGAGGCGCTCTCCATCTTCTTCTCTCGAGTCCCTACGCTCCGCCTCCTCGCCCTGCTCTGGCTTCTCTTTCTCCTCTTTCTCCTCTCGCTCCTCTTTCTCCTCTCGCTCCTCTTTCTCCCCGGTCCGGCTCTCGCTCGTCTCCTTCCTCTTGTCTCTCTCCCCTCCGACCCGAGGGGGCACCGCTGCGAGAGACGCAGCCTGAGAAGAAGAACGAGGGGAAGCGGGGGAGGACGAGTCCGCGGAAGGAGATGGAGAGAGACTGTCTCCTCCACGCAGAGACGCCCTCCGGCGAAAGAACATGCCCGCCATATGTCGAACCAAAGACGCCCTGCCGGACCTGCTCGCACGCTCGCGAACTGCAGACGGAGGAGACGGCGCAGGCGCTGGAGGAAGAGAAGGAGAAGAAGAAGAAGGCGCATAGCCAGAAGAAGGAGACCCGCTTCTCAGGCAGGCCTCACCCTCCAACCGATCTGCGCCGGAAGCGGAGGAAGACGCAGCGGAGGAAGAAGAGGCAGCGGAAGAAGAGGAAGAGGAAGAAGACGCAGCGGAAGAAGAGGAAGAGGCAGAGGAAGAAGATGGAGAAGAGAAGGATGGATCGATCGCCACACCGGTTCCTTTGATTTCGCGCGAGCAGGACTGAGTCGAGGAAGATATGGGCGGCATCCCGTCTTGCTCGAGAGAGCGAAGAAATTGGCGCAAAGACGGACAGTCGCCTGTGGGTCGAGGTACACGGACGATCTGCTGCGGCCGAGAAGGATGCGTGCATGCGCTGCAAACAAGCAAAGCAAACGCATGCGTTTTCTGTTCTCAAGAAACGTTTCGTCAACCACATCACTCGCCGCGCACTGGGAGTCTGCGGCATCTCGCATTCTTCTCAGGCGCTGACGGGAGAGACACCCGAGAAGCTGGAGCAGGTGAAAAGAGACAGATCCAGGAAAGACGACTTTGAGAGAAGACCTGCAGAGAACGGTTGCAACCTTCCACGAGAGCAGTTTGCGAAAGGGGATTTGACATATTTTCGTCAACCCCCTTCAAGTCCTTCGTTGCTTCTGACGTATCAAAGACGCCGGTGACACAAACAGTTCGAAACGCAGTCACGGCGAAGCTCATGTGACTTGAGTTCTTGAAGAAGGTTGCCTCTCTACCAGTTAAGAAGGAGATTGCAGAAGTCTCTGCAGTTCCAGCCAAGGACTCTGTAGGGTCGGTGCTGAACTTGGAGCAGAAGTCTCAGGAGGACGCGACCAGGAAGATACACGACCTGAAGATCTTCTGCCTTGACTCGCGCTCTGTCTCCCGCGCGCGTCTCGCCTCTCCGCCGTCTGCGACCGTCTCTGCGAGCGGCCTCCGCGTCGCTTCGAGTCCTCCTCGACAGCCTCTGTCTCTCGGGAGAGCTCTCCGCGTCCTCCGTCTCTCCACTTGGAAGGAGGAAAGCTGGCGGACGAACGTCCCCGTCGGTCTCCGAGGAAGCTCCGGAAGCCGCTGCGGCGCCCATCGGAAGTTGACAAGGCGAGGAACTCGAGAAGGCTCGGGCGCCGTCGGCGATCGCGGAGGCAGACCTTTCGCACGCATCCTCAGTGCGATAGACAAACATTTTGATCGCTGACGACCGGAACGCGGGGAACGCTCGAGACACTCGCCAGTCCATTCTGCCCCGGCCTTCCCCAAGCCACTCGAGCGACAAGAACGAGACCTGCGCCCGCGAAGACTCAGCCTCCGAGTCGCTTGAAACCTCGCCGTCGCCGCCTGCCGCCCTGTCCGGTGGGTCTCCATCCGCGCCGCCAGGAAACCAGCTCGCGAAGCCGCTCTGCTGTGCGTTTCTGCAGGCCTCTGCGGAGTCTGCAGCGCGTTGTTTCGCGCGTCTGGCGCGCCGTTTCTCGGCCTGCGCTTTTTCGTCGGGACTGGGGCGGAATTCGAGGACGGCCTGCACATGAGCGAAGGTGCCACTGCCGAAGAAGAAGCCGCCGACCGCGCCCGCTGTGTTCTCCATCCGGTGCGTGATGATGCAGAGCCGCGTACACACTCCGAAGGCGACAGGGAAGGCCCCCTGAGCGTCGGGTCGGAGGCGACAGGGTCTCCGATCAGAGCCGCAAACGGATTCTTCGGCTTCCGAACTCGCCTCGCTCCCGTCGTGGAGATGCGCGCGAAGAAAGGCAATCAATTCTTCCATCCCCTCGATCTGAGAAGACTCCGAAACTCGCGAGTCAGATGTTCCCGGTGTCTCGCCCACGGCCGCCTGCCGCTCTTCTCGGTCTCGCCGCTCTTCGCGCTCCAGCGCCTCATTCTGTCTCCGCAACTGTCTCTGCTCTTGCGCATGCTGAACGCGCAGCAGGCGCGCCGCCGGCTCGCGTCCCCGGTCCGACGCTTCTTCCTCGCGCATCCCCGAGGACGTCTCCGACTCGCCGCTGGGCTCCGCGAGCCTCTGGCTGCCTGGAGCCTGACCGGGGGGACGGAAGAATGCGTCGCGCGCTTGACGCTCGGCCTGTCTTCTCCTCTCCACCTCCGTCGGGTGGCGGTGTGCAGCCGGCGGCGAAGAGGCCGCAGACGCAGAAGATGACGAACAGTGTTTCTCGATGGGATCGGTGCGTCTGAGATGTCTGGCTATTCGTCGACAGCGGCGGGCGTTGTGGTTGCTGGTCCACGAAGAGAGAGGGCCTTGCCAGTAGCACTGCGTGCAGGTGACCGGGAGGAGGTTGTAGTTGAGAGAAAAGTCGACAATTTTCTCGCTCGAAGACTCCTCGACAGGCTCGAGTTGCTCTGCGTACACCGGACCTCGACAGAGAGGGCACATGCTCGTCCGCAGCAAGACAGCGAGCATGCAGTCGCGGCAAAAAACGTGAAGGCAGGGCGTCACGACGGGTCTGAGGAGCAGCTCGAAGCAAACAGGACACTTGAAGTCTTCCTCTGTGTAGAAAGTCGTCACCGTTTTCGCTTTTCTCTCGCCCACCCCAAAGAGGCCAGCTGTCCCAGGAACCACCTGGACGCGAGCGACTTTGCGATTCCGCAACAAACGCAACGCCTGCTCCTGCAGCTGCGGTCGGACGTCTCCTGGGTCGTTCTCTCCCGGGAGAAGTCCGACAGCGCCGCCAGCCGAGTGCAGCAGGTACACCAGACTGGAGATGGCCCCGTCGGAGGAGAGGAGCAGCGGCGAGAGGCCGCGCTGCAGCGCATCGACAGCCGAGGAAGAGGCCAGCGACGCAGACGCGCCGAGAGTCGCCAGCTGTCTCTGCAGGCGCTGGCGTTGCTGCGGCTGCCGCAGGAAGCGGCGCGCTGCGAGGGCTGCGGCTGCTGCGGATCGAGAGGCCGTGGAGGCAGAGGCAAAAGGCAGGAGAAACGCCGGTAGTTCCTCTGCAGGCGCATGGTCCCGGCGCTGCTGCCGCCCGCTGTTGAGACTCCGCGAACGGCGCGCGGCCTCTGTGTGGACGACGCGGGGGTGCCCTGGAGACACTTCGGAGCTCTGGGCTTCGCGGCCGCGATGCCACAGCGCTCGAGCAGACTCCCCAGGCTGCAGCTGTCGCCTCAACCGACGCCCGTTTGGCAACGCAACGATCGTCATCACAGCCTCTCGTTGACGTTCCGCTTCTGACGGACGCGGCAGACGGCGGGAGGGGTGTGCAGGCAACGCAGAAGAAGAGGAGAGAGAAGAAGAGGAGAGAGAAGAAGAGGAGAGAGAAGAAGAGGAGAGAGAAGAAGAAGAGAGAGAAGAAGAGGAGAGAGAAGAAGAGGAAGGAGAAGATGGGGAGGAAGGAGAAGAGGGGGAGGAAGGAGGCTGAGGAGGGAGACGAGAAGTTCGAGGTCGTGTGGTGGAGGAAGATGCAGCGGAGACAGAGGCGGAAGAAGAAGAAGAAGAAAAGGCCAGTTCTTGACGTCGCCGTTCCTGTTGACGGACTTCGTGTTCACGCCATAGGCGTCGCTGCTCCTCCTGCAGCCGGCGGAAGTCCTCGGGAGGCATGGAGGAAAAATCCATTTTGGAGAACCGGAAGAGAGGAGGCGGTGCGAGAGTAGAGCAGGGCGAGGCTTCGGCGAGTTAGAGACAGAGAAGGACGAACACGGACATCAAAAAGCATGCAGGCAGTGAGAGGATTCGCGCATGCATTGAAGGTCACCAGAGAGTTGATCGGATTTCCGGAGCAGAGCTCACGGACCGAGAAACCGAAATGTGCGTCGAACCGGAAGAGAGAGCGGTGCCTGAAGGAAGCGGGGTGGTACGGAAGAGAAGAGCGAAGACGAGGAACGCGGAGAGCCCACGGTCAAGGGGAGGTCAGGGAGTGTTGGAGGGGAAGGCGGAGGAAGAAACTGAGACGAAAGAGCATGGGAAGGAGGTTCTCAAAGCGGCCTCTGTGGCGTTGCCTTGCTCCTAGCCATATCGAGACCACGGAAGGCGACCCCGCAAGCGGCGGCGAACGGAGAATCTCGTGAAAGGGAACTCGCTCCTGAAATCAAGATGAGTTGAAGATTCAGTCCAGCCACAGGCGCAGTTTCTGAGGTGTATGTACACCCGAGCGCTTTGAGCTGCTGCGCCGCCGCGCCCGGAGTAAAAAGTCGCTGGAAGGCCGTCCAGGCGTCTTCAGCGCTGGAAATCGACAAGGGCGGCGACGACAGTGGAAGAAGAAGCGGGAAAAACGCAAAGATGGGCGGCTTCCGAAAGCGGTTCGTGAAAATTTGCGACCAAAGAAGGTCGGCGGCTGCTGAAATGTGCAGTGATTCTTCAAACCGATGCTGCGACAGTTGCAGATCGCTGCACGAGCAGCTGACGCAGCTTGTGCGACGAAAGGTTCCCCTAAACGCGGCGGGAAAAACGCAGCGGAACCGGCTCGGCGTTCTCCAGCGGAACCCCCCAGAGACTCGGTAAAGACCCGCCGGCACCTTTCTCGTTTTTTCGCGGAGAATTCGCACGAAACGTTGCAAGACAAGAGAGCCACGCAGCTGCCAGTCCACCGGTGGTCGTCTCGTAGAAACCGTTGTGCGCACAAAAGGGACGCGCGATTGCGAGGTGCTCTCGACTGGTGGCACCGTGCGGCCGCAAGGTGCCGGAAAAGTAGAAAACTCTCCACTTTCGCGGGCGTTCTCGTTCCAAGAGCTTCTCCGTTGTCTAATGTGAGTTGCTTCGATTCGGAATCAAGCCGCAAACGGCCTCCGTCCCGCCAGAAAAGATTGAGGGCTCTCGACTCTTTTGCGTGCTGGCTGGCCAACTGTGCGGCGCCACACGACACGGTCATGCGTTCTTGCGCTCTCCGTCTTCTTCCGCGCCTCCAGCGCAGCCGTCCCAGGGAAGTTGTGGACCCAAGCCGTGGAGGAAAAAGCACAGGTTTCTTCTTTGTGGTCGACAGTGCCTTTTAGTCGTGTGAAGTTCCAAGGCAAGCCGAAAGGCGCGGAAGTCCCGTACCCCCCGGAGTGCGGCTGGCTCAGGTACAGACTACCTCGGAGTCAGAAGGGGGGTTTCTGGAAGAGACTGTTTCATGTCCGAGGCAGCTTCTCGCAGAGAACGCAAAGAGCCGAGAAAACCAGTCGACGAGTACGTTTAGCATGCACTGGGGAACTTTCCAAAATTTCATAATTCACGCGTCTGTGTGGCGAGGCTCGCACTTTCGTGAACTCGGTGACCTCCGATACCAGACGGCAAAAAAAACGAATCCTGGCTACGAACCGCCGGAGCGTTTTTCCTGGAGTGTGTTTAAGCGCAGCGAGTCGATGCTGCGCTCGTTTTTTGAGTGTTTGGAGTCTTCTCCGATGTTGAGAAAGCAGTCGACGCCACCCTGCGTGCAGCGCGGACAGACGAGACATTGCGAATCAGTTCTCGCCGATGCCTCGGGAAGACTTTATACCGGCAAGTTTGAAGGGCTGCTCTGACCCTGCGATGCTTTTCACTGGCGCTGAAGTTCAGACAGAATCGTGGTAGACACCAGCTTCACAGCTGCCCCAATCGCAGCAACTTCAGGCTGCCACTGAGCTTTTTAGATGCGCAGCTTTGGGATACAGTTTTCACACCATTGACAACTCGAGGGAGGAACGTCTGGCATCGCGGGTGACGAGCCGGCAAAATTCGGGAAAAGCAGACAAGATATGGTAACGCTGCCGCCCAGAGAGTTACGCGCAAACCGAACCACGGACTCCAGTGAATGCTTCGAGCAGCTCGTGGAAAATGCTAGGTGGATCGATGTCCGGTTTGAGGACAGAGTTTTTTGTTTTACACTTGATGCCGTTGCATGCATCGGCAGAACCCATTATTCGACTCCTTGCTTTGTTCACATGGCACAACTCACATCGCCCGGTAACAGGAATGGAAATCCGCCACTGTAATTTCATCGCTCCAGCGCCACGCACTGTGTGCCCTGCCGGTGTTGCCTCTGATTGCTCGCCAGCTGTTAAAAGCTGTTAGCTAATCGAGAAAGTGTCATCGTTTGCCCTTGTAAGATGATCATCACAACTGTAGATGACACAGGCATTGAGCATTTGTCACTAACGTAGGAGGATGAAAGACAACTTTAAGCGCGGCATCCATACCTGCAGGGTGCTAGTGTTTCAGTGACGCGTTGATGGTATTCACACCCACAAACATACAGAAAAAGGCCGGCGAAACATTTTTTGTGGCGTTGTTCGAAAGGGGGCGTGGTTCCCGTGAAGCTGTCACCGCGACACCGACAGCTTTTTTGCGCAGACTTGAAGCACTGGTTTTAGCAGAAGGCTCATCCGGCAGTGCGTTCGTATGGTGGCTATGCTGCCAGGGAGAGATTTCGTTTTTCGTGGAGCTTCTTCGACGAATCAACGTGGCAAAAATGAAAAAAATGAAGGACCTGTGACTGCGCAACAGGCTGTCGGCCCTCACAGAACGCTCTTGCACCTTAGGGCTTCTCGCCTCACTTTCACGAAATGTAGAAGTGTACTTTCATGTGTTTCACTGTAGTTCTGCGTAATTTAGTTCTTGCGGTGTGAGAGATGATAGGCCTATTTCAGATCTATTTACCGCCGACAACACGGTACTCTCGCTCGACTCTCTGCGTAGGGTCATGAAGGGCATCATAGACACCCAAGAGGTAACTTCCAACTCGGTTTTAATCCCAAAAAGAGAAAAACATTAATTGCTCCTCGAAAGAACCCGTAGGTCTGTGCAGGAGGGCCGAGAATTTCTGACATTCCTGCAACCGGGACTTCGAAACTTCGACTGTTTACACACAGTAGACTGAAAAAGAAAGTTCGGAAAAGGGGCATCGGCGCTACCCTTCCAATGTGCGCTTTCAAGAAAGTATCACTGATCGCGCTGAAACATTTCCCCTTCGTTTGCATTCTTCCCCCTTTTTTAAACATCAGACATTTCCCCGAGACTCAACGCCTGTCTCGTTTTTTCCATGGTCCATCTCGCGCCGGCAACGTTGCACAGCGGAAAGCTGGTGTGCATGCACTCCGCGGGTGTTTTTCCTGTTGACGCGTTCTCTGCAAAGGATGCCCGTCGGTTTGCCGTCCCGTTGTCCTGAAAACAATCTTCGCTTCTCAACATTGGAGAGCAACACCTCCAGCTTTAGGAGATCAGGTGAGCTCTTCGATGTTTCCTGCGCCCGCCGTCGCCGACAGTCGGCACATGCAGTTTTCAGGTGTGTCTTCCTCGACCGTGAGAAATCTTTCTTCCGTGTCTTTCGACCCAGCTTCTCTTTCCACAGAAGCAGAGAGGACGTCAACATGCTGGTGAGTGAGGACTCTCTGGAAAATCCTCGGTGCTGTCTACGAACTCGGGCAAAGGGACTTTGACCTGCCGCCAGGCTCCCGAGGAGCGGCGGCTGTTGTGCGAGGAAGCGGCCGCAGACTCAAACAGCGCGTGTGCTGTGGACAGGAAAAAAGATTTCTGATAAGTGAGGATCTTCTGAATTCACAAGGGCTTCGACTCTCGAACAAGCTGGCTCTCTTCCGATTCGACTGGCCCTCATCCGAGCAGAAGAGAAACGCGCGCGTCAGGTCACAAGCCGTCACCCGCCGAATGTCGAAGGCTAATGCAGAGGACTTATCTTTGGAAGACAGAAGAGCATCTTCTGAGGTTTTCAGTAACAATTCGTGGACGAGAGATCTCCGAACTCCTCAACGTTGCCCCGATGTTCTCTGAGCACCAAGGTAGACACTATCACGGACTTGTCCCGCGTGGTGGATGCCTCTAAATCCCGACGTTTCTCTGCGATTCGTCGATTGAAGGACTCTCCGTTTTTTGCAGTTCCGACTGTGAGAAGCGGTCGGTAGAGAGCATCCATGCTTGTCTGTACGCCCCCCAGGAAGGTTCTGGGGTCTCGTTTCCTCATCAGTTCATGAAAACAATGGCAAAAGCTTCTCGAGTTCTCCACTTTCTCTCGGCCTCTCGTCCTTGCTGTCACTCTCCTCTCACCTCTCTTCGCTCCTTGTCTTTGCTGGTGTCGATCCCTTCGCGTTACTCTTCTTCCTCTTTCTCCTCTCTTTTCTCTCCTTCCCTGCCTTTTCCTCGACCTCGCCACTGCTCTTTTCAACGAAACTCGCCTTCTTACAGACTTGCCGCACTCACCAGCCGCGCATCTCCGCCATGCTCCCGACAGTCTCAGGTACGTACACCTGAGCGTCTGCCCCGCCGGTTCGTGGCAACGGCGCCGCGTTGCTGCTTTTTGGTGGGCCGCGAGGCGCGTTCTCGCGAGGCGCATGCAGTCGTTTCGGCATGTGGAAGAAGGCGGCAGACTCCCTGGGACAACGGGGAAAGTTCTGTCCAGACTACGCGACGACGCGCGAGACAAGAGTCCAGCACACAGCTGTCTTTTCTTGGCCGTGAGTTCTTCTCTTCTGCAGCTTCGCGTTCACACTCTGCAAGCCGAGAGAACGGACTGCGGAGGCTCTTCGGAGCAGGAGAGGAGGCTTTCTCTTCGTCTCTCCAAAGTGCTCATTCCTCCCGTCCTGGCAACCAGTTCATTCTCGCCTTTCCAGCTGTCTCCGCAGCTTCTCGCTGCCTGCCAGGGCTCTCTGTACACCCGAGCGGCCTCTGTGCCGCGAGGCGCCATTTCTCCAGTTTCCTAGAGACCTCTGCGAGAGCGTACCTGTTGCAGCCGAGGTGTACGTACACGGCAGAAGGCGCCGAATCGGAAGATGGCGGGGGTGTGGGGGCTGCTTCTCTCACTTGGTCTTCTCGTGAAAAAGAGGAAGTTCCCAAGACCACAGAGCCGCCGTGTCTGCAGGCGCCCGCGGATCTCCTGCCCTCCGAGCGACCTCTGCTCTCTTTCGAACTCTATGACGCAGTCAGTCACAACTTCAGCTGCCGCGCCTCTGAGGCTCTCGGAGACAGCGGAAATAAACTTCCACCGAGGTAAAGAGAAACTCACTTTCTGCTTCACGTCTCGCCCTCTTGACCAAAGACGAAGTGCCGAGAGTGCCGTGACCGCGAGAAAGGCACGACGAAGGGGATTCTGTTCCTCTCCTTCTCGTCTCTGCTTTTACTGCATGCAGTCTACCAGTGGCTCTGCACCTGGCCCGTCGGCTTTCTTCTTCTGTTTACTCTATAGGAGGTTCTCTGGAGTAGAGTCCTCGAGACCGACAGCAGTCTCAGCTGAAGGCGTCTCGCAGCTTTCTTAGCCTTCTCTCTGGAAAGTGTCTGCACTTAGGAAACAAAAAAAAACTTAGGAAACGGTGATTCTCCGAACGCCCGCGACCACTGAAACGTTCGGGTCTCCTGCGGAGCATGCAATTAAATACTCAATGGCTTACCTATCGAATTTCTGAGAAGAAACAGGAGCGTACCCAGGTAGCTTTGTGCCCTCCACTCGACTCCAGACACTTGCTGCAGACACAGGGCCTTTTGATCTAAACGCATTGTCCACTGCGTAGGTGATTTTTCCTCAGAAAGGCTAGAAGAACTCGTGTCTCAGAGAAGCGTTGCGGTTCTGCGTTGTCTGTTCCCAGGTACTTTCAGTGGGTGATCGACGGCGCGGCTTATCTGCTTTTGGGGGGTCTTCTCGCAATTGTCTCGGCAGCTCCGGCGACAGTTGTCGAGCGTCGCATCGACATGCACATCAAAACACTGGCACTGACATCAGCCATGTACGGCGGCATTGCGTTCTGGGGCTTCGAAGCTGCTCGCTTCGGCCGTCTCTACGTCCCTCCGGCGGGGCCGACGAGGTGAGGAGGAGAGAAGGACTCAGTTTCGATATCAAATCGGGTTCTATTCCATCTTCCCCGTCCAACGTTCAGTACAGAAGCTGTTGTAGAAAAAGCTTCCTTTCTTTGCTATTCTGCCTCGCCTTTCCTTCGCTTCCTCTTCTTCCTTTTCTTCTCGCTGCTGTCTCTGCATGCACCACACCCTACAACGTGGATCCGTCAACACACATTCACGATCGAAACGATGGATCTCACTCGTTATCTATGTGCTCGCCGGAGAAGCTGAATACTCCTCTCTCAGAGAATGTTCCTTCCAGTACAAGCATGCCGATCTCCCTTCATCTGAATAGTCGGTTTCTCATTTGTTCTTTAAACCGAGCGCTATCAGGATCTTTGTGCTAACACTCCGAGAGAGGCTCTTCATGTGGTGGAAGGAACGCTTTTATGTTCAACAGTGCCACAGATAGACTCTAAAGTCGCATTCTCGTCTCCAGCTACCGCAACAGTTTCGCGGGTGTTTTCATAGGTAAGACACCAAGGACTCAGACGTTTACCTCGAGGGCGTCTATAAAAATGAAAGAAGCGGTCTCATGCTTTCCTCCTTTAGGTACCTTCTCGGCTTCTGCTCCTTGGGCCTCTGCACCCTACCTCCGATACTATGTGAAATGTTCTCTCCCGCTGTCGGCTATGCATGCCTGACTGCTCCACTTGCTTTCCACGTCCTCGCGGCCGCCTACTTGAAGCGTCCTCCTTCGTCTCTCTTTTCTTACTGGAACAAAGCTGCCTCGAATCCAAAAGCCCAACCAGGAAGACCTCGTCTTCGCGGTCCGGCGAAGCTTTTCGCGTCTTCTTCTGCTTCTCCCGCGTCTTGTCCCCCACACCACTGCGCTTCTCAAGGCTCAACTTCTTCTGGGTCGCATGCTTCTTTACCGTCTGTTTCACGCCTTTCGGTTTTTGATGTCTCGTCTCTCAGCGTCCATGCGTTTCCTCCGGTCGGTGGTGGCTTTCTGCCTCAGTGGTGGGGTGCGACCGTCAGCCACAAGTGTCTGTTGGGTTTTTCGCTTTTTTCCACGGGAGCGGGGATCTACGTCGCGAGAAGAGTTGAAAAGACCGCAGGGAACGAGGCTCTGGCAGATACACAGGAAAGAGGGCCACAACGTTCCTTTCTCTCGACTCTCCGGGCGCTCTGGCGAGGGGCGGCAGACGCACAAACAGAGGATGCAAGCGCCGCAGAAGCAGACGCGCGTGTCGTGCGGCGAGCACACGAGCGGCTGAGGGAACTGGCTAAGAGAACGCAGAGCAATAGTGAGTAGAGAAACAGGAGAGAAAAAGACACTGCTCATGCACTGCCGTCAAGACAACAACTGAAGCGCGTCTCTGAGGTGCACATCTGGAAATTTGGGGGTTCTCGTTTCTGTGAACGACCTGTTTTGGCGGAGGCTCGACTTCACGTTGGTCTGCTGGTTCGGATTTTGGAAGACGGAGGAATACAGAATGGTGGAAGGGGGACAGACCGCTGGCAAAGTGGAATGTTATTGTTTTATGCAGGAGGGTGACGTGCTTCGGAGAACTGGGGTCGACGGTAGGAGGTATATTCATACCTCGTCCGCGTATTGTGGCAATCATTAGATTTAGAGAGTGTCGCTGTGTAAGTGGTCCGCGATCCAGAACAGGTTTCGTTTTCGGGTGCTCGAAAGCCAGGGCAGAATGCTTTGTCTTTGTCAGAGGCAGTTCGAATTGGAGGGAACCCGCGCCCAGCAACGGGGTGTCTGTACACCCGACGCACGTAGACTGAAGGTTTCGTGAAAGAGCCCGGCTCGGAGCATTCGTGTTTTACTGCCGTGGATTTCAAGTGGCTGTTACATCGTATATGCCTCGACAAAGAGCATAGTCGGAGGCGCCTACCTCAGGTTGAAATACCTCATGAAAAAAACAAGACGCAGTTCGGATTGACTGCCGTATCGTGCATGTCTTACGTTACGGTATCCGAAGTGCACTTCTAGCCGCGTACCGGTTTCTCCACTCCTGGCTTCTTGTGGGCAAGCAGTCCTGCATTTCTTCCACTGGTGAGTGATTTGTCAAGGCTTCTCTGCTGGCTGTTTAACCTTGCGGGGCGCGCGTTGCTTTCTCTGAGATTCGCGTCTCAAGGAGTCGAGAAACACGGGTAACAGCGAATACAAAGATGCCAGTTTACTTCCCCAGGCCACCCACACAAAACACTTTGGGTTTCCAGAGCGCTAAAAGGCGAGGCACGAAGGCGTCTTCGCAAGTGCAGTTTCGCTGAACGCGTGAAGCCGTTGAGACTGAAGAAACAACTTCACGAGTTGCATGCCATTGCGGTAGTGACACCAGAGGCCGATTGGCAACATACTATCACACTCGCAGCCACAAGTCGCTCTCGTCGCACTGGAGTGGACGACTGGAACCGTGGAAGAAGCAGAGAGGGTCGAACGGTTCTCGGAAGACAATTGAAAGGAGTAGCAGAGAGTCGCTCGGGACCGCTGGCGGTACGTTATCGTCTTATGTGGCACTTTAGTTCTAAAGCTATGTGCAACAGGCACTTTTTCGGATCTCGCCCACCATAAAAGCAATGAACTTCATCTAGTTTTCCGTTTCTAAAGACGGAATGTGACGTGTCACAGCACCGCCTGGGCAATGAGAGAGTCAACAAGCAGCGGACTCTATCAACGAATCTTATCGTTCTTCGGGCATCCAGAGGTACACGCGCTCTACTCTCACAGCTGGTTTTTCGGCGCAGTCCCGCAAACTCTATATCTTCAGGTCGAGCAGTGTTCGTGGGACAATCTACGATTTTTGCCTTGGGTTGTATATCTACTGTCGTTGACTTGGTCAGGATGTATGTGTTCCTTCGGGGGAGACAGCAGGGTTACCTACACGGTCCACCTGTTCCTCTTTCGAAACAACCGTCTGGTGACGCGTTCTTACGAACGCACAGTCACCGAACCTTTCTCTTTGTCGTTTCTGGTCATCTCCCTGAGCGAACCTCTGCATTGGATCCCGGTTTTCCGTTTTAAGTTCCGAGTTCTCCGTCTCTACACACCGTTTCACAGTCGCTCATCACGATTTGCCTAATTTTCTCTTCCAACGCCCACACGCCAGCCTCGTAGTCCTTTTCCTCACGCTTGAACGTGAAATTGAGGAAACGCAGATCTTTCAACACCTCGTCTTTGGGTCTGAACGGCTGGAGCTTCAGCCAGTCGTTCGCGTCCGTTGAGGCATGCGACCCCCAGGGCGGTGTTGCCCGCAGATTTTCGTTGCGAGGTTTACCGTCTTTGTTCAGTACCGCTCGTTTTGTGCCAGGGCCTCCTGCCTTCACGGTGCAAAAAACAGCCTTACTGCATTCGTCTTTGAGGCAAAGGGCACTTTTCAGTTCTTCTCCAAAGTGTTCACCTGCAGCTTGGTCGTTACTGGGATTCCGTTGTCTTCTGGCTGTTGCAGGTTGCTTTATTGCCTCACGAGGCTCACGACCTGGATTTGATTCCGCTGAGTCAGTACGCAGATTCTGCGTTCTTGCGGTGGGTCGTCGGTGTGTTCCGTGCTCCACACCGAAACGCGTGGCTTCCAGTGGCTGCGCGGCGTTCTGTGCTCCCGTGGCTGCGTTCTGCGGGCCCTTCGCAGGCAAACCGTCTAGTCGGCCAGCCATGCCTGGGGTGTATCGACACCAGGAAGGGAGGACGCGAGATGGGCTTTCCCTGTCGCCGTTGTTGAAGAATGCCGCGGGTGAAAGGCCGACGGGTACGGCATTCGACGGAAGCTTCAAGGGTCCTTCTGTCACATCCTCTTCCTCGACCTCCTCAGCAGCTACGCAGCCGCGTTCGTTGTCCCAGGGAATGTGTTCTCTTTTAGACTTTTCGTTGCTTGAACAGCGTGGAACAGCTTGATGTCCGCGAGCGGCAGGGGCTATGCCGTTAATGATGCCAGGTATTTCTTCCCTTGAGCTACGTTTAAAGACGGTTGTTTCTATTCTGCTGTCAGTTTCTCTCGACGTATTCGTACCCTGCTCGTTTTGTGGAGCAGATATTCCGCCCTCCGTAGTGTCCTGTAGGGAAGGTTCGTCCCGGGGGTCGGCAAGTGTCGGGTTTCCCTGACTGCTCTGTTTAATTCGCACTTTGTCGACTTCCGCGGCTGCACCCTCGGCTTGTGCTGCATTAGTTTTTTCCATCGATATCATTCTCTCACTGTCACCAGTGGGCTTTTCGCCGCCGCTGTTTGCTCCGTCACTTCCCTTGTGTGTTCTTCTCTCCCGGTTCCTCCATACGCCGCGACCTAAGGCTTCCCAGTCGATGTTTCGGAGCCACGCAGACTGACGGAGTTCCTCGAACCCCCACCGTTGTTCCGGTTCACATAGCAATCCCTGAATAACATCTCTGCATGCAGCTGAGACTCGCACTTTTTCGGGGCCGCTGTGCTTTGGAAGCGTCAGAAAGCGACGGAAGTTGATGATGATGTAGGACAGCAACTGCGGGTTGTAGCTGGGAGTGTTGAAGGGCACTCCCCCGTAGATGCACTCAAACAGGATAACTCCCACCGACCACCAGTCCGCCGGAAACGAGTAGGGAAGACCTGCAAGCACCTCTGGCGCCATGTAGTGCGGCGTCCCGACTTGGGACAACGCCTCCAGACGAGAAATATGTGTCGGGGAAGAAGCTGGAGACAGAGTGGATGGAGCTGGAGAAGGCGCAGTTTCGTTCAAGGCGTCATGGCAGTGCTCGCCTCCGTCTGTCGGTGCTTTTGGTTCCACTGGAGTACTTCGTTTTTCTGCTGATGGCGACCCGTGGATTGTCTCGGGAGTAGGCACGGCCAGCGCACCAGACAGACGTGGAAAAGAAAAGGCAGAAGCATCGGGAGTCGCCAAGGAATCGCAGCGCGGCGAAGAAGGCGACTGCAAACGAGGGGAGGAAGGAGTCACCGAAAGGGGAGGAGACGCGGGACCAGAGTAACAGGGAGTGAAGCTCAGAGGAGAGACAGGAGAAACGTGAGGACATGAAGCAGCGGAGGCACCCGACGAAGCACACGGACGTAGAGGAGAACCGAGTTCACTTGCCGGCATGCCTCTGTGTTGGACATCGGACGAAAGATCTGAAGAAAACTCTGAAGAGATGTTGCTCAAGGGAGGCTTTTCGTCCTCCTTCCAGTTAGCTTCGGAACCCACCACCCTGGCCGCGCTCGGTGTTTCGAAGACAGACGATGATGACAAATCAAAGGTCGGCGAACTTTGCCCTGGGGAGACGAAACTAGTCACAGCCGGAGCGGGCGCCTGAAAGCCGGCAGGGCGGACTTCATTCTGGGGAACCGCCTGTTGATTCGGGGACAGAGCGGAAGGCGGTTGTTGGGTAGCAGAATGCAGAAAGAACGGGTTTGAAGTTGTAGAAAAGGGAACTGAGGAAACGCCAGACAAAGAGTTGTCTGGTGGTGTGGCTTGACAAAGACTGGTTCCGCAATAAAGATTGAAACTGGTTTCCTGTGTCGAAGCAGTTATGGAACGTGAAGGAAGCGTTTGGTCGCGATCTATTGGGGTTTCTGGTATATCCTTGCCTTCTAGAGGAATGCCTGGGGAAGGAGGAAGTATCAGACTGCCCTCAGATGGTCGTCCTTCACTGCCGTCACAAGGGGGGATTTTTTCGCTCGTGGATCCAGCGTCGGGTGCCAGTTCTTCCCCGACGAGTTCTTTGGCATCTGCTCGGCGACTTTCATATGCACAACTCTGGATTTCTGGAAAAGCACGCGCGCAAGATCGAGAAGTGTGACTCGCGGGCGAAAGAGTAGGCGGAGAGTGGAAGACAAACTCTGACGTGGGGGAGGCTGATGAGGCAGGGGCAGGGGGAGCGAGCTCCTTCGAGTGGCAACAGTTCGGCGACGCTGCTAAATGGGAAGAAAGGGGACTGGCAGGAGTGGAGGCAAGCATCGCAGACGTAGAAGCATGATTATTGTCCGCAAAACTACTAGCGATTAGCCCCCCTCTTTGCTCCTGTTTTTCCTCTAACTCATTAGGTTCTTCTGGAGCACCCGCGGAGCACGATGTCACGCCTTCGACTATCTCATCGTGTAACAGGCGCGGAGGCCTTAATTTCCACGAAACAGCTGAAGCCTGCAGAGAGAAAGTTTTCTCAACTCCTTTTTTGCTTCGCTGCCCATACACTACAAATTCCGCTGATTGCTTCGAATGCGTTTTCTCGCTTCCTCGTGTTGCTAGGCGTGGATCTAGCGTGCCTGTGCTTCCCGTGTCGGAGAATTCACTATGAGTGGTGCTGCCAGAACTGGAGAAATCACAGGGGGAATGGTAGTAGGCGCAGAGCCCAAAGTCGAGAAGTTTTAAGTTGCCCTTATCATCTAGAACAATGTTGCACGGCTTGATATCCCTGTGTAAGTAACCAAGTCGGTGAACGGTGTGCACCGCGAGGATCAACTGAGCAATGTAGAACTTTGTTGTCTCCTCAGAGAACCGGCCGCAGGCAACCAAGTGAGTCATGAGGTCACCGCCAGGAAGGTACTCCAAAACCTGGTAAAGATACCGCATGTCTTGGAATGTGCAGACAAGCTTGACGATGTGCCGGCTAACGACTTCTGCGAGGACGTGACGCTCTGCGTACAAACGCGTCCTTTCGTTCTTCATCTTGACGGCGCGTTTCTCCATTTGCTTCAGAGCAAATTTCTCCCCCGTTTGGCGATCTTGCACCAGACGAACAAGTCCATATGCTCCAACCCCCAAAACTGCAAGAACGCGAAAACGCTGAGTGTCTAAGCGTTCTCGTTGAGCCCGCAGCCACGCGGTCTGTGCCGCCTCTAGGGCTGAAAGGTATTTTCGAAGGAGGGAATTTCTGTCTTCATCGGCATGCCTTTTCTCCGCCGTACGTGTTCTCGAAAGAAGATCTAAGTTCGTTTCATACCGTAGCGGCTTGCTCCCTCCCTCGTCACTGGGATTCAGTCTTAAGTTTCGTGGTTGTTTTGGCGCTCCTACGTTGTTTCGACACTGAAGATTCTCAGGCATCTCCGTAACAAGAGAGTTGCCTTGTGGCAGTGCACTCGCAGCTGCGGACGCCGGCGTAGAACAGCCAGATTGCATATCTTTGTCCATCCAAAAGTGCTCGGGTTCTGCTGCGTCTGACATTTCCTGTACTGAAGCCCATTTCTGGGTATTACTCTCCTCTGAATCTCCTCGCGTGGGCCTCCGGCGCTCGCTCATCCTAGCTGCAATATTGAGAATTGCTCGGACAGTTTTCTGCCTTTCGACCCGCTCTTCGTCTTTTTTCTTTCTTTCCGTTACAAACTCTGCAAACAAACGCAGCTTTCTTCCGATCTGTGTAGCTCCGACGCCCTCTCTGATACTGCCACGGGAGGTGCGGCGACCTCCCCAGCCCCCTGCCCTCTCAGCCTGGCCTCTGGGCTTTGTAAAGTCGAAAAGGCGCTCCCGACACCGAAGTCCTCCAACTCCCATTGGTTCACAAATAAGTCCCGTATTTGTGGCCTGCTCTTCATTCGCTAGATTAGATTCGAAGAGGCCATTTGAAGCCTCGGGACATTCCGCACGCCCATCGTCGCCATTCTGGCGGGTGGGAAATCTGCAAACTGGCTCATGCGAATTAGTCGTTCTCGATGGCACAGGCTCTGGCGATTGTCCCGATACACACTTCAAGGGAGTTCTGCCGCCAATCGCAACGGGGAATACGGAAGCGTAGCTGGTTGGTGCTGACCGCGCACCACGCGTGGCAGGAGGTTTGATGCGGCACTCTGTTGTGGAATCGGAAGCAGATTTCTCGCCCACGCTCACCTCAAGCTTGTCAGAGTTGGGGTCACCTGGTTCGCTGCTGTGCTCGCTTTTGATGGACCGACCTTTTATGATTTCTAAAGGGACTTCTCTGAATTTGTCTCCGTGCTGTTTCTCAGGTGTGGTATCTGCTGCAGTCTTCGCTGGACGCAAAGTCTCTTGTTCCTCTTGACTGACAGTACAGATTGGTTCGGTGATGAGACCCGGCCCGCGTTTGTGGCATGTATGCAACACTTCAGAGGCGAAGCGTTTTACCGTGTCGCTTGTACTTCCTTGCTCTGTCTGGACTCTCAGACAGTTTTTCGGGGAGCAGGCAGACAGTGTCTCAAGGGTCGGCTCTGCCTCCGTGGTAGCGTTTCTAAGCAAAACGGGGGTCGCCGGAGAGACAACCTCTGAGGAAAAACACCACGGACTGGCACTCAGCTCCTGTTCTTCCACTTTCATGCAGAACGCAAGCCACTCACTGTCGTCGTCATGCTCCATTTTCGTTCAGTCTTTGACGGAAACACATGAACCATGCGAACACGAGTGCGGTCGCAGTCAAGCCGTCTGAACAATCCGGTGATCCGGAATGTCACAGAATACCCAACATTCGTTTCTAGTATGTGACGGGGACTCGGGGAATCTTCTCGCCGGAAGCAAAAGCCTGGCTGCAACTCAGTTTTTGACCGAAAATGATGCCTCAATTCCTGAACGCATTGCTGCTCCAGCGGTGCTTTGTAGAATAGCTGCTTTTGGCCGCAAACGTTGCAGTAAGTACTTTCGAAAGCAGCCACAGAAGAGCGATTCCTCCAGCCATAGCAGTTTCCTTCATTTGCCTCACACGCAAACACAATCGAACATACACGCAAAGAGAAGGCGAGAAACGCTGGCAAACTGTTTCGGGAAGAGTTGCCTTCCAGCTTTTCCCGAGCAGACGGGAGATGAGCCTCAAGTGTAACCACAGCGACAAAGGCGCATAACAATAACATGATATACAACTGTGTCTCAAAGCCGTCCTTGCACTCGAATTGTCTTCAAGGCATGACTGCAAATTACAAAGAGCAGACGAGCAACTGAAATCTCTCGCGGGTAAATTGGCAGCGACAGAGATACTTGGGAAGCTGTCTTGAAGAGGCTTGCTAGTTCGCGGAGCTGCCTCTGCTGAAACCGGTTTCCCGAGGGGCTTTGCTTATTTGCCACGCAATGACGCATGTACCGTGTCAGTGAGAGAGTTGTTCTACATGCGATGAAGGAGCGCTTCAAATGTGAGAGCGAGTCGGGGGAGGTCGCCAAGTTCTCGGGGACATCACGACCCACAGAAGCAACTAGTAAAGGAAAGAACATCGTGTAAAGATCTTTGTTGTCTTGAATTAGATAACATCACTGCAGGGCCTGTGGGTAGTTGCTCGCTGCTTGAGTGTCCCTGACGCATTCACCACCCTAGAACACTCGCCCTAGCGCCAGGGCTACAGGCGCCCCTAGGGTTCCTGATCATCTCAGAACCAACTCGTGTTTTCGATGTCCATAAGTACAATCCACAGGACAAACTTGATTCATCCACGTGTTCAGGACTTGGAACACAATGCTTTTCCTGCAAACGTCCCCCTGCATTCACTGATAGGCCGCAACGCGCCGGCACCGCAAAAGAAGGGACACGGTTGTTCCAGCTGGCGAGGCATTGTTGTAAAATGGAGCCTGGACAATGAGGTTTTGTCTAGAGAGACCCTCGCCTTTGAACGACAGGTCCCTGCTCCAATAGAAGGCTATCTCTATGAACTGGGGTTCCAGAAACAACCGGCACTAGAATGTTTGCGTCTTTGGCATAACAGTCTGTGCTTCCAAGTAGGCATTCGATTTTCATGGGCTGCTTAATTCATATATACGTATTTATTTCAAATTCACACGTTTTCAAACAAATATGTGCAAGCATGTAGCCAGGACTTCTTTTCTGGTGTCGGTTCATTGCCCTCTAATTTTCGACCGGTTCCCGCGCAGGCAGGGGTCACAGCTCTGCAGTAGGTTGATCGGTTAAATGTCGCCTGTGAGGCTCCTGCACAGGTAAGGTTAGCACAGTACCAGCAATGAACACAACAAACAACAAACCGAATATGCTTCAATGCAGTGCTGTTGTATTTTTACGTGGGAACTGACCGCAGCAGACGGGTCAAATAGACCCCGGTCAATGCGAACTCCCCCCTCATCCAGGAAGCTCTCTTTTACGTTGAATTAATGCTATAAGTTTCCAGAAAGAGTCGTAAAACATGTCTATCAGAGCAGCGAGAAATGATTGCCAGACCTTGAATGTCATCTTTGTTGCAACATGCCTTAGTCTATCAGTGCACCTACCATCACACTAGCTGCCGTCACGATCAATTTTTAGGGTGTAGGCTATCGCCCTGCCAATCTACTTTGGCTAATCCGTCTGTAATCTACACCATTTGAAACAGGTATATCGGAGATTTTTCTGGTGTGACTAGTGGTGCACTGCAGAACACAGAAAAGTGACCACACGGTAGTGCGCCCGCAAGTGGAGGCAGGAAGCATGAAGCAAACCATTGGTTTTCTCTGAAGACCAGAGAGGCCCGGATTTTGCAGACAGTGAGTAGGTTACGAGGCGTCGCAGCCAAACTAGGGCAGTAGATTACAGTACAAACGGCGTGTGAGGATGCGAACTCCGGCATTTTGGCATCAAACGACGAACCTAAATTGTTGGCTTTGGCCGTCCCCCAAAGACGAAGTAGCACTGAAATAACAAAATGGCAGTCATTGCCATACTTGAAAAATCATTTTTCAACTCGTCAGATGGAGAAAAAAAGCGAGACAGCACGCCTCACGGATACGAGGAGAATCAGGGTCCCAGTGAGAGGCAGGCACTCGAGGACGCACCATTGGCTTGCCATAAAGATGCACACGGCGTTGAAGGAGTGCTTGCCTGTCCCCTGTTGTTTTTTTATCTCCCCAAATGCCCACTTACATAAATTTTACCGCTGTCCACCTACTTGTGTGTGCGCCACCCTATCCCTCCAGCTGTCGAGCAGACACCCAAGGCAAGCACGCGTTTCACTTCAGTGTTTTGTCTGCACCTGCTTCACACGTCACTTGGAGGATTTCCGCTTCCACTTCCCTGGCAGATCAGCTGTCGGTCGCTTTGCTCTTTCCAGCAAAGGGAAGTCGTTGTACCCTAAAGCTGGCTGGCAGGCACTGGCGCCCGCAAACAGGAGGGCAAGCGAACCCACAAGTGGCTACTCTTACACAAATGCGGCAACTGTAGAGACACCGAAAGTCAGCGCGAGCAAAACTAAGGACAAAAAACTAGCGCTCGTCGCTTCGTGTGATTGGGGCTCTCCATCATTTGGGAGAGTTTCAAATCCAATTAGCACTTTGCAAACGTCCGGTGTGGACGAACTCGACTCCTTCGATTTGCACAAGAAACAAAGCTGATTGATCGGCTCCCCTGGCAACTGGGGAACTGTCAGTGTATACAGTGGGTTCTCGAGTGTGCCGCTCTGTGAAGTGTCCTGTGTTAGACTCGCGGACGGTAGAAGAGTTGTAAGCGGAGTTAAATCTGTGCACTCGGCCGTCTGATACGCGTGTGTTTGCGTCTCAAGAGCCATTTCTGCGCCACAACTGAAAGAGACGGCGTCACCGGAAGAGTCAACTCTAAAGAAGCGCTGCCCAGTGGGCGTGCTGCACTCATCTGCAGAGAAAAGCACACACAGAAACTCGGAACAAAAGCAGAAGTGTGGGGAGAAAACGTGACTTCTTTCACCTCCCGACATTTTATTTGGGACGGAAGTCAGCGCGGCACAGCCTACACCTGAACTCGCGTCGATTCAACACAACAGAGCGTGCCAGCTTCTTCCTGCATTCGAAAACACTTAGGGAGAACCGGTGAAACCGCGTTTTCCTACTTTGGACGCCCAGCAGGCTGTCAGTCACTGTCTCGAAGGAACAAGCTGAAAATGGTCGAACAAACAAATACTCGGCTAGAAAAACAGACCGGGAAAAACGCTTGCTATGTCAACCACGCAACTCTGGAATCTGCAGCAAAATCGGCCAAGTAGAGAGTGTCATCGTGCCGAGCACAGATCCGACGGACTGTTTACAGGAAGCTACCAAAGAAAAAAGCTCCTGCAAGATGCGAGAAAGTTTCGTGAAAGGAGATTGTTAGCTACATACACGCCTGTGAAATACCCCCAAATTAAACGGTTGTTCCCCGAATTGAGGTTGAGAGCCCTTTGGTTGGTCTTCGACAAAGTCGAAAGATTTTTCTACTTACACGAAGGAATTTCTTTCTCTGGTTTGCCTCTGATAACAATTCGCACCGTGCAAGCGTCAGGGCGCTTGTTGTTGACTGGGGATCTTCTTCCGCTTGTCGGAGTGCCGACGGCGGTGTCGGTGGGTTTGGTTTACAGCTGAAAAAGATAGACCCAGCACTGTCGGGCCATTTGCTGGTTGTGAACGAATATTCTACGCCTTCGGATACAGTTTCTTTTGTCAGAGATGCTCCATCGAACAGGTCGGCGAGTTTCACCGGAGTTCGGCAGTTAGGGTAGTCACAAACCGTCTGGTCAGCCGAATTCTGGGCAGGATACAACGTTGGTAAGTTGGCTCCACACTTGAACTTGACGGTTCCAGGCTTCTCGACTATAACTAGCTTTGTCGCTGCGGCGACGTCGCAGACCGTCCCCGTGTCAGAATAGACAACGCTTTCTTCCCCGTCGTCTTGCGCTCTACAGTTGCTGAGAAAAACACTGTGAACCGCAAAGACAAGAAAAAGCAGAGATATGGAGGTAACTCGGCTCCGCCGACACGGCAAGAGCTTCTGGGACGGCTCGCGCGGGCTCTTCATTGTGGAAAAAAAGAGGAAGTCGGTGGAATTTAAAGTGACACAGGAGCTTGCTGCACGACACCAAGCGAACTCGCGTGCATGCATCGAGCTGTGTGAGTCCACCTCCGGAGGGGAACGTTTTGCTGTCCGGTTTCAAACAGTTGAAGGAGGCCAGTAAATTAATGATGAATGGCGGTCTGCATAGAGGGGGACACAGTTTCAGCGCTTCAGTTTGAATTATTTACTTCAGCTGACTCTCTCTGCACATTCGCTACTGCTGGTGGCCCGGTTTTAATCAGTAAAGGGTGTCGTAGAAATGCAAGGGAAAGCCTCAGGTGTCCCTCTCAAAGTAAACAAACGTTAGAAAGCGCCTTCCCCTTTTCAAGGTGAAGCCGCGTTTCCGTTAGAAAGCGCCTTCTTCTCCAAAGTTAAACATGAGAATTTTTCGAAAAGGGCGTTCCCTCCTTGTGTTAGTCGGCTCTAGCATCGGAGGCCCCCTGTTCGATGCCGTGCAACTGGGGGCCACACCAACCAAAAAAAACTTAGATCGGACTTTGCCCGCTACGTTACAAACAAAAATGCTTCACTGACAACCATGGGCTGCACAAACAGAAAGCGAAGGGGAGACAGTTTCTCCGACTTTTTGTGCGGCAGCTGCTCAGACAAGAGTAGAGTCGCCGTGCCGGGTGGATAGCGGTCGACCGTCAATGCCAGCATAAGAGGCGACAAGCGTCAGACTACACGACAGATAACTGTTGAACGTTTTCTCTTGATTGGATGGTCAGAGAACAAGAAGTGAGCATGCCTCTGAAATCCTCCCTAAAATTCAGCTGGCCAGCTCATGTACGACGGGAACCGAACCCTTCAGGTGGTGGCGGTGCACAGCAGTCAAAAGAGAACTGCGCTAGAAGTTCTCTGAACTTGGTTATCGGGAAAATTCCGCATTACGCGCAAGCTTGACATCGGGCGTCATCACAGGATAGATGAAAGCATGAGGGATGCTACGACAATTATATCGGCGACATATCAAGTGAAGTGTGTAGCGACTTCACGCAGAGGACGGAGTGTTTCGTTTTACTTTGCTGCAGTAAAGCAAGTGGATAATTTTACCGTGAAACACAGTTCTTGTCTTTAGCGCTCGGGTGGTGAACTCTTTGTGATACAAGTTCAAGCAAATAGTCAAACACCTGTCAAGAGGTGAGTCGCTACACGCTAGCAATGCGGCCGGTAGCCTGAAATTTCGCACCACCAATGAAGAAAGGTAAATACGAAAAGTAATCCCCCGGAAACTTCATCTGTAGCTGGTGGAACATTAGAAATCCACATTTCTTCGAAGGAAACCAGAAGGGTGCTTCTTTTCGCCAAGATCACACTGCTGATACGGCGGACAGAGTGCTCTCCATGGAAATCGACTTGCGGTTTTCTACAACACAAGCGTTCCAGCACAAATCGGATATCCGCCTGCAGAGCGTTCTTTTCCTTCCGCGTTATTGACAGATTTAGTTCAACACTCTGGAACGAAACAACAGACAGTAAGCCAGAAGAAACTGTTCCAATCCTCTAAAGACACGACAAAAGGACAAAAGTAAAACACAGGACTAGAAGAAGACATCTAGACCATGTGTGGAAGACCCCATTTTCTTCTCAATGAGCGCAGTCGCTGACGCCTGCAAGAGCTCCAGAAATGGCGATCCTCTCGGAAATGATCCAGTTCAAAATAGACTGCTCCATTCCTGGAGAGCTTGCGTGATAGTATGCCCTAAGCAATATGATGTCACGATGCCCTTCTTACACAAATAGTACAGTGCTGGCCAAGCTCCTTGTATCCACTTAACTCGCTTCGTAATTTTCATTAGAGCAAACGATCTAAAGCAAGAAAACCTCCTCATGCAACAAGATGAAAGTCGAGGACTGTGTCTTGTCTTTCTTTAACACCAACTTTCACGACACGATTACACGCAATTGGGAGGGATTACACACTCTACAAAGAGCGCCCGTTTTCGAAGCACAAATGCCATTGCAACAAAACGGCAAAATACACATATATACACCCGCAGCCACCCCAAGACAGCAATCGCAGCACCTGTCGAATTCTACCAAGCCACACGTACTTCAGAAGCTTTGAAGAATGATTTAAATGCATTCTGTGGTGATTCATCGGGCTTTCCACGAGTCTTGGGACGAGCAAAACGTGCATACGTCGGCAAAAGGTATGCGAGACTTCCATTCTAGCGGTAGAACACAGCGCTTCTTCCGAGAGTCCACGCTTTCTCGGACTCGACTCGTCTGTATGAAAACAAATGCGGGCTTCTAGGTCCCCTCTTTGTCCACTGACTTTTGGAAGGCGAGATGGTCACCTTCACATCTATCGCTGCTGCCCACACAGGCGGCGACAGGAATCCACGTAACACATAAACATACTTAGATACATATATAAATATTTATACATCTATTACGTGTAGAAGATCGCCGCTCTCGAGTGTGGGATACTACACACAACTACCTGTATGTTGACCTAGTGCAGTGGGGGGCATGAGCAGTTCTTTGAAAGGGAATAGATGGTGATTTATTTACACGGGGAAAACTGGAAGTCGCTCCCGAGCCTAATTAATCTCTGTTTTACTTGTGGTGTTGAGGAATTCCCGCTCTTTCCACGGCAGAAACATCACGTTTTGCATGCCCTGGAGAGACGCGTCTTCTTCGCCAGGCGGCTGATGCGCCATTCAGAGTTGTGTGACTCCTATCAAAGAAAACAGAGCTAATTGCCAGCCTTCCGAGATGTATTTATCGTCCTGCTGGACAGAAACCTCCAGGTGAAAGTGTTCTTAGCAGACCACCAGGCGTAAAAACGCATTCGCTCCGAGCGGAGAGCGCATGCACGCAGCTTGTTTTGCGTCTGGTTGTCTTTACACTGTCTTGTCTCCGGCAAAGTGAAGACCCTTCGACTTTCCTCCAAAGCCAAGCGGCATGGCAGCATGAAGCCGTCTGCTGCCTGGCAGGCAATGTCGAGGTAAGTCGGATTTGCAGTTGTTCTTTTGCCTCTCTCTTTGTCCGTCAGCGTCTCCATCTCACGCCCGCCGCCTGCGTGTGGACCTTCGCTTTTCCTGAGGCCGGACTTCTCTTCGGTCCTGAACTGTCGACTCTTTCCTCCTTCTTTCAGCTTGTTGTGCAAGTTGTTCAGCTCTTTCTCCCCGAGAGTTGCCCTGCTTCACGCACCCTCTCTCGCAGCCACACCGAAGCCGGAAACGATTTCTCAGTTTACCGGGGCCGCTCCAGACTGAGACGCTTTGCTTGACTGAGCATGGCAGGCACTTTCGATTGCGTAGATTTCTTTGGGGCTCTTCCCGCACAAATTTTTCCTCTGAACTCCGGCTGCGGCGTCTCGAGTCTTTACAAAAATGACAAGGAAAATCTCCTCTGAGAAAAGAATGCGTGGATGGTGCGGAGGTAAACCCACATATGCGCGTGTGTCTGAGAGGACAAGGTTTCGTTTCATGAACTGACAGACGCTGCTCTGAAGCCGGGACTCGCCGGACTGTAAAGATGCACCCTCGAGGAAGAATTCGCGTTCTCTGCGCGAGTTCGGTGGTGCCAGCTCCGCCTCTCAGTCGCCGACACCGCTGGAGACAGTTCTTTTCCTCTTTGCTTTCTGCTTGGTTCTTCTTCGTCTTCACTTTCGGTGTTTCGCTGATTCTCATCGGCCGCGGCGCGGCGGCCAGCCTGCTGTCCAGAGCGCCTTCCTGGGGGGGACCTCTGGTGTCCATACACCCGAGAAGGAGCGTCGATGGGAGCGCGTCTCGGAGTGCTGCTGCTTATTCGGATTTCTCGTCTCGGCAGCCGGTTCGAGATCACTCTTCATTTGGGGATGAACGTCTGGGGAACGATTTCTGCTCTTCTCGCAGGGGCAGCCTCCGTTTCCCCGTTCCCTTGAGAAAAACCTTTTCGTCACCCTCCCTGACTTTCCAGTCTCTCACCGTCTCTTTGCCTTCTTCTCCGTCTGTTCCAACGTCTCCTCACTCCAGCTCCAGCGCTTTCAAATCGTCACACATCTTCGCGTTGCCCTTCTCCTCCTCTTCTGCCTCTTCCACGCCTTCGACTGCGTCCTCTCCCTTGTCTCCCACTGCGTCTCCTCCTTTGTCTTCAACTTCTTTCTCTTCTTTCTCTTTCGTTCCTTTGTCCTCCCTTTATCTCCGGTCTTCCTCTCGCTGGTCAAGGCGTCCAAGGGGAAAGGAGAAAACATCATGGGGGTCTTCGTTGAGGCTGGCGCCTACGTCGGGGGACGTGGAGGACGACGGCGACGATCTGCGTTTCCCTCCTCCTCCTCCTCCTTCTTCTTCTCGTCCGGTCTCTTCTCAAGTCGTTGCAGCACTCGGAATCTCACCGGTAAGGGCCGACTGTGACGGAGACGTCCGTTTTTCTTTGCTTGCTTTGTCAAACGAAAAACAGCGTCTTAGATGGTGTGTCGCTTGAGGTGTATCTGTTTTCGTACCTTTAGTAGAGGAAGCTCTTCAGGTGGCGCTGCCGCTCATGAACAAGAGGACTTCTTTGAACAGTGACCGAAAAAAAGAAAATGCGCACCCGGCTTCTCTGCTTCGATCAGAGAAGCAGCAAGACCCTGAGACACCGCAGCTAAAACATCACAGAAAAGCAGCTCACTGCTTCTGTCCTTGATCTCTGCGCCCTATGTGTCTGTTTTCTTTGCGTTCTTTGTTTCCTGTTCTGGCCGCCACCTGAAGACAGCCGCCTTGACTTCGCTCTCTTGCGTGAGGGTCTGAAGAAAGATCGCGACCTTCGCTTTCCTGTAACCTTGTCGAGAGCTAACGTTCCTGCCCGGCTGTCATCTGAGTTTGTCTGAGAATGGCGCTAGAGTTCGTATCGCACTCTCTCTGAAGTGGACGTTTCACCTCTCTTCAAGTTGTCTTTGCCGCAACTCTCGGCTGTGACACTGTGCTCAGCGCGTTTTGCTGCTCTCGGTTCCAGGTGTGACACCCGCAGTCGGTGGTCGCCTCTGAGCTTCGTCCTTCTCCCATTCGGCGCTGGCACCGAGCCGAGAGTCGTTGACTGCTTGCAACTCTCACCACCGCGCGACTGTCTCTGTTTCCGCGCTCTGCACAGGACCTCTCAGAGGCAGATGTCCGCGCCTCTCAAGGCCGAAAGGCCTTCGAAGACGCGCGAAGAAAGTCCTCTCGGCCCGACGGCCGCCGGACAGCGCCCGCGAAAAAGGGACTCCCTGAGAGTGCGACGAAGCCTCCTCTTTTCGCCGAGTCTGCAAGCCACCCGCGGCGCCGGCCTTCTTCAATGCGTCCTCCTCCCCGTTTGTCTCCGTCGTCTTCTCTCTCCCCGCTTAGTTATCGCGCTGTTCCCTCTCCATCTCCTCAGTCGGCTGTTCCCTCTTCTTCTCCTTCTTCTTTAGCCGCGGCGTCTCCTGTGGAGCAAAGTGCAGAGGCATGTTCGACGTCCGGCAGTCAGAGGAGAGGAGATCCGCGACGCAGAGTTCTCGGGGAGAAGGCGACAGAGGCAGAGAGAGGAGGCCGCAAGAGAGAGAGCTTCAGAAGCGAGAAAGAGGCAAGAGGCAAAGGTGGAGCAGACGAGAAAGGAGACAAAGGAGAGGAAAGCAAGGAAAGCAAGGAAAGCAAAGACAGCCGCCCCACCATGGAGGAGTGCGTCGAGTTGCTTGAGTGGCTTGTCGCTGAGAATGTCGAAATCGATGGTAAGGAACAGCTCGGTCTTCCGTTCGGTACACCGTGTCTTCCCACAAGCGGCTTCTCCCCACACATGTCTCTCACCAGTGTCTCCGCGGATTCTAGCCAACTCCACGCGGCGACAGAGGCGCGTTTTCTTTTCCTGTGTGTCGAACTGTGGAGGCCAATTTCCGCGGCGGCAGTCATCTTCTCTTGCGTTCGAATGCGTTTGAGAGCCTCAGTGCATCTCTGCGTTTGCTTTGTGGGGTCTTCCTAGCTGCTCAAGGCTCTCTTTCTGGAAGGTCGCTCTTCAGCAGTGTTTTTACTCGGAGATTCGATCCTGAGGCGCTCTGTTCGCTGTCCATACCAAGAGTGACGGCACTCCTCACATGATCTCTTCGATTCGGAGGTTTGACGCCTCCAAAAAGCGCTTTACGGATGTGAGCCGGTCGCTTGTTCTCGCTCTTCGACTGTATCGCCTTCCTGGCTTTTCTTGTCTGTGAATCTGGACGATTCAGCAGCCCGACTCGCGCGCGTTTTCCGACTGTGTTGTTTTTTTCTTCGAGGGTAACACAGACGTTTCCCCTACTGCTGGCAGAGTTCGCCGTTTGAGTGTGGCTTAAGTTGTCGATTGGGGAAAAACGATTTCGGGTAGCCGTTTCTCGTCTCGTTTCTGTCCTGCGCCTCGCATGCACAGACATCTGTACGTAATCGCGTTTCCGAGTTCTCCGTGTCCACCTGCTCGTGAGTGTTGTCTTCCCCAACTTCTCGAGAAGAGCCATGTCTCGTTCAAGCACTCCGCATTGAGCCGGGAAAGCCGCCTGCACCCCCGTCGACTGAAAGAAGTCAAATACATGAAATCGGACATGCGTCGTTTCTCTGTGTATTCAGAGGGCCACTGGACGATTGTGCCTCCTCGTTTTCGGAGTCTGTGTCGTTCGCGCGTGGATGGTTCTGGCGTCGACTCTCCGTGAAAAGTTCAGAACGTTTCGGAACGAAGTCCGTGGAAGGAAGTGAAGACGTCAGACTTCTGGAAGTGATATTTTAGTGTTCTGTCTCTGTGGTGTTTCAGCTTCTGTGTTGACGGTGGACAGCCGAGCGGCGTCTCTCAGGCTGCTGCTGCCGCATGCAGCTTCTCAGTTTCTGCCCACTCAGGTCCAGCTTCGGCGAGAGGACTACCACCCTCTTCGGTCGTTTTCTGCTTCTCCAACCGACGCCGAATCTGCTCTCGAACCGAAGAAGAAGAGTCCCTTTGCCTTCGTGCGTCATCCGCTGCGCCTGACTAGCCAGGCAAGCACCAGCGTAGGGCCGAGCCTGCCCTTCACGTGGATGTACACCTCAGACAGCGAGCAACTGTCGCCAGAGCATGTGCAGGCGAAGCGCTGGCAGTTGCTGAGGCCTGGAGATCACTTGCGAGTCCGCGTCGCGCGAGCTGAAGTTCCAGATGGACGGAGCTTCGTCGCCGAGCACCCCGCGGCGCTGCGAGAAACGGAAACAGAAGAGAGACGGGGAAACGGAGAGGGGAGAAACGCGTATGCGGAAGGTGAAGAGACACCTGGAGAAAGAGCCAAAAAAGAGACACGAGACGAGAACACAGAGGAGACAGAAGGAAAGAAAGACGGAGATGAAAGAACAGGACGAGGCGAACAAGAAGAAGAGAAGAGAGAAGAGGAGAACCTGCGGTTCGGGAGTGGGGGAGGAAAGAAAGGAAAGAAGAGGGGAATTTCCCTCCGCATAGCTTTTGGATGGCCGCCCGCAGAGGCAAAAGAAGAACTGGAAAACTGGCGACAAGTCAAGGCGGAAGCGGAGAGGCGACTAGGAGAGAACGGCAGAAAGAACGTTACGGGAGAAAGACTCAAAGCCGGCCTGGAGAAACTGTGAGGCAGACTCCAGACTGATTTCGAGGATATTTCCTCTGGAAAAAACAGGTTCCCAGGAGGCTTGGAAACACACACGGGACATCCATGCGCCGCATCCCAGCGGTTGAGATTCAACTGACAGTCCGATTCGACGCACAGTCTATCGATCTACTTTATATCTATTAGTGGACATCCGTTTATATCCGTGTCAGTCTCTCTATATATGTATACACCTATATGTACCTACAACTGTATGTGCGTATATATTCCTGTATAAATCTACAAATGTATATATATATATATATATACATTTGATGAAGATATTCGCATGCATACATGTATGCATGTATCTACTTTTACCTACCACGTGAATGAGGTCATGAATGAGTGAGGAAGGAAGGCGTTTCAGCTCGCTTCCGTTCAAGGGCAGGAGGGGGTTGTTTTTCGGAGAGCGTCAGAAATTGGGGATGTTTCCCCTGCGAGGCAGGAAGGAGTTCGGATCCGTCGCGTCTTTCTTCCTTTGAATCCAGGATTTGCGTCTCTCACTTTCTGCTTTGCTCGCCAGAATCCACCAAGACATCGCTTGGGCGCTGCCGCGGCTGTCGCCGTTGGAGGTGACGTCGTACTTGCCAGCACACCTGACTTCTCCACGCCTCCATCCTCACCCCTCGGAGACGCTGGATGCGAAGAGACGCCGCGGACCTTCGTCCCTGCTGCAGGAGAAGAAAGCGCTTCTCGAGGAAATCCGGAAGACTCAGAGTGAAGAGAGGTCGAGCGAAACGCGTTCGCGAGAAAACGCACCCGAGGGCGGTGCCAGAGACGCCGATTCAGCAGGCGGATCTGCGGATTCGGGTGTACAGACACCCGAGAGGGACCGCGGCGTTTCAAGCTCCGGTGTACAGACACCCGAGCAAGACTGGATTCCGCCCTTGAAGCCTCCGTCGCGCCAGCCCCATCGCTCCCGCATCATTGGAATTTTGAACGACTTTCTGCTGGTTGAGGTGGACGTTGCCAAGAGGGAACGCGCGAAAGGGGAGACGGGGACCGACGAAGGAGAGGGCGAGGAAACGAAGAGAAACTCGAATGGAGAAGATGGCGAATCGCATACGAGAGAGCAGGAGGGAAAGGGGAAAGATACACTCGTCGCGCTCCTCCCCATAGAGGAATTCGGTCACATCCTTGAATGGGTCCGCCACCGTGAGAAGGTGTACATACACCGCAACACCTTCACCTACGGCCTCACGATGCGAGGGAACAAGCCTTGGGAAGGATTTAGGTTTGCAGAAGATGAAAAGACAGGCCGCAACGACGAACTCGAGAGTACGCGTCGAATCGCTGATCTCTGGCAGCCCAAGCGAAGGTTTTCGCTGGCGTTCGTCTTGCATGCAGCCGCCGATATATAGTGCCTTTGTTCGAGTGTTCACATGCACCTCAAAGGTTGCTCACTCGGTACCGTCAAGAACATGTCGCAGATTCTGAACTTCTGTTACAAAAGATGACTATAGAAACACATACAGATTCGTTTTTGTGCATGCGTTTACTCGCGTATCTACATAGTTCCTCGATGTATATATATATATATCTACATGTTCAACCACAGTCAAGAATCCATTCTTGCATCCGTTTTCGTATTTGTCTCAATGCACCTGTACGGTGGGAGGAAGTCGCCGAGCATGCGGTGACTGAGCCCTGCGCCGACATGTCTCTCTGTTTCGTTCTCTCTTTTTCAGGCAAGGCGCCGCCATCGTCGATCGATCTATACTTCTCCTGCGTCCAGAAGTTTCCGCTCGATCTGGATTTTCCTGCAACTTCTTCGCTGACTGCCTTCCTGCCTCCGATTCGAGGCCCGCCGCGCTGCCCCGCTGCTGGCGCCCTCGCGAAGGTCGGCACCCAGGCTGTTCTAGAAACGGCCAACTACCTCTTCAACTCTTCTTCTTCTCCCTCTTCCACTCTGCCTTCTGCTTCTTCTTCTTCTGCTTCTTCTTTGTCTTCTTCTTCTTCTTCTTTGTCTTCTTCTTCTTTGCCTTTCCTTCCTCTGCCGAGCACTCCGTGGCGTCCGCCGTGGATAGTGGTGATGTCGGCGCACCCGCCGATCCCTGCGGAGGTGGCGTACATGCTGTTTTTCCACCAGCCGCCGAATCACCTGCGTGCAGAGGTCGAGAAGTTCCACCGGTTCATGGAGGAGCAAGAGCGCGAGCACCTCGCCGACACACTCGCGCTGTACAAGCCGTACGGCGCAGAGGGCAAGCATGCGCTCGAGCGGTGGCACAGAGCTCACAGACAGAGTTTGCGGCAGCGACAGACTGCGGGGTTTCCTTGGTGGGAGGAACGAGGCGAGGCCGCGCGCGAAGCCGAGCTCCAGAACATCCTCGGCTACTACCAGTACAAGAAACTTCTCCTTGCCCGCGAGTATGCCAAGGAAGAAACTGCTCTCGAACGCATGCACAACATCGTCTTCGTAGATCGACACGGAGACGCACTCGAGGACATCACCCGTAAGAGCCGCAAGCAAAAGACGAATCGGGGGGAGAAGAATGCATCGAAGGGGAGAGGAGGGCTGGAGAGCGAGAGAGTAACGCAGAAAGGCGGAAGCGCGGAACACCGGAAAGCGAGAGGAAACTCTGAATTCAAGAACAGGAAAAATGTGGCTGTCAGTGTGCGCCGTTTTTTTTTTCACTCCACACCCTCAGTGCCTTTTCAACAGCAGGGGCACAATTCCTCTGCTGTATGTACACCTAGAGATTTCCCTTTCTGTGGGGATGGGGATTCATTATATATATGTCTCCATATATATATATATATATATATATATATATATGTATATGTATATATATATATGCGTATATATGTATGCATATATGTGTACGTATTTCTGTTTTGGTGCATGTACAGTGCATTTTCATGGTTCGTTCTAGATGTCAGCTCTGGCGCGTGACGTCTCTGCAGGGAGGGGCGCAACCCTCCGGTTCGTACGTTCGCTCGAGACAAGCGCAGATTTGTTACTGCGTGTCTTTACTTTTTTTTATTCACCCTTTCCTGTTTGCTGCATGCGGGTGGCGGCTTCCTTTCTTTGCTCAGACTGGCTTTTGGACGAGAGGAAATCTCGCCTGACTCCAAAGTTCGTGAAGCAATTCGTGGAGGACATCCAGGACCGATGCGCCGTGCTGCGGCGCCTCGACCTCACAGAGGTCCGCGGACGCTCGAAGAGCGGGAGAAACTGGCGAGAGCAAAGAGACTCGAAACGAGGGAGATCGGGAACCGGGAGAAAGCGTGGTTGTACTGTAAATGTATCCTAGATATTTTACATAAAATTGACACAAATACATTTATATAGAGGTAGTATTGTACGAAACAGCCATATATATATATATATATATATGTCATGTAAAAACCACACCAATCAACTATAAATCTTTGCATACAGCTATATCTATATATCTATATATATATATATATATATATATATGTATGTATATGTTGTTGAGACGACATGAAGGTATACAGAACAAATAAGTAAATAGCCTCTCTGTGTAGTGTCTCTTTATTCACGCGTTTCTCTGGACGCGACAAGACTGCGCGCGTCATTGTTTCTGTCCGGTGAAACAGGAGCCCCGTCAGGTGCTTCAGACGCTTTGTCTCGACGCTCGTTTCTCCGCGAAGCCTTCGCCCACGCTGTCGCTGTGCTCGCGTTTCCCTGTTCAGCCTCTGCGGACTTTGATTCGAGAGAAGGAGCGCCTCCAAGCGGCGGACGTCTCCGCGCTTCCGCTTCTGACGAAGCGAAAGGAACTTCTGACTCGGAAGCATCGCCCCGTGTCGCGCGCCAGGGTCGAGGCGGCGGTGGACATACACCCCGAGGCGCGGCTGCGACTGCTGCAGCTCCTGGACTTGAACGTCCCCTTCATGGACCCAATTGCGTGGATGTTGAAGATTCACCAAGAGAAGCGCCAGAGAGCCTCCGGCGATCCCTTCTCGCCGCCTTTGTGGGAGATGTTTCTGCTGCATGCACGCGTGAATCTGCAGAAAGCGGCGCCGCCCGATGACGTTCCGACCTACGAGGCCTGGCAGAAGGCCGAAGGCGCAGGCAGACGAAGGTCGAAACGAACTGTCGACGGACCCGCGAAACATGTGAGGAAACAGAGAGGGTCGACGGGAACAGAAAGGACCCAGAGAAAAGAAGAGAAACAGCTCGAGGCGGAAAGTGAACTGGCGACGAGGCAGCGAGGTCGTCTCGAAGGAATGAGAGGAACATATGGTCTTGTTTGACGGGGCGTGGTTGGTTGCTGTCGATTTATCAGCGTCTCACTCTTTTTTGGGTCTCTCCACCAACCTGCCTGTATCTACATGTGTGTCTACGGCGGGGCATCTACATGCATGCAAACTGTCGATATGGGATTGAGGAGGGCGCAGAGCAACCGTATAGGGGGGGGAGGGGATAGGTATACTACACCAGGTATCCATGTAACGCATCTAGGCCGGTTCCTCGATCGGAGTTCTGTAAATTCGTAACTGCCAACCTCTCTTCCCGTCCACTTGGCTTTGAATTTGAATATCAAACTGCGCCTTTTTGTGTTGTTTGCTTTTGTGTGTCTGTGTCTGGGTTTGCGCGCGTACCCTAGTCTCTCTGCTTCTTTCTGTGTCTAAATGCAGAGAGGTCAGTGCACTTGCATACTCTGCATATTTAACTGTGGTCGAGGCAGTGCGAAAACATTGATCGAAACGGTTGACTTTTACAGATGAGTGCAAACGCAACTGCGGCCCTGCGCTCATGTTCAGGTGGTGGATCCGGTGGAGGCGATGATCGACCAACTCCCCGAAGGCGCTGCCGACTTTCTACGCGACTCGCAAGATGCCGCGGTCGGCTCGCAGACCCTCCGGAATCTGCAGAGAGACTTGGCCTCTGCGCTGCTTCCGCGGGCCAGCAGACGCGAAGGCATGATGGACGACTTCGTCAGCATCAAGGACTTGCATCCTGAGCTCCCGGAACTGAGCGAGTTGGCCGGAGGCAAGGCGGCGAATCAACGCTGCGAGGTCTTCCTGCCTCTTACCGACGCCGTCGCCGGTGCAGAAGGAACGGTTGTGGGAGAAAGAGAGGGAGAAGGAGAAGAAGCGTGAGGAAAGAGCGAGAAGAAGCGTGAGGAAAGAGCGAGAAGAAGGAGAGAAACGACGAAGACCGCCGAGGGGCGCCAAGGAAGAAGACGAGAGTGGCAGTAGGAGTGCTGGAGAAGAGATAGAGAAGTTCAGGAAGGAATCCATCTTCTCAGCTCATGTTCTGAACGTCCTTTGGCTTTCTCGTTCTTCCTCTTTTTCACTTTTTCCATCTTTCCTTCTCTCTTGCTGTCTTCCGTGTGCAACGTCTTTTGAGCAACCAGCCTTTCTGGGTGTTCGCCCGTTGCCTTTGTTTTTTCCAGCTCTTTTTTTTGTCTGCGCAGTCCTCTCGATTTCCCTTTCTTGTCTGCTCTCCCGTGGTCTGTGCGTCGCCTCTCTTTTTCTCTTGTTTTTTCTTTCCTCTTCTTCGTCCGCCCTTCTGCCGTCCTCTGTCTCCACTGGCGCGTTTTCTTCTGTCGAATGTCGCGGCTGTCGGTGTCTTCTGGATCACGTGGAGGAGTGACTTCTCTGGAACGCGGCTCGAGCTTCTCCTTCCTTCTTTTTCTCGAGTGTGCACAAACGAGGAGCGCGTTCGCCGCTGAGGGGCCTCGAAGGCGTTCAGAGGAACCTGTGTCCTTTGCCCATTCTTCTCAACGCCTTTGTCGCCTTCGCGCCTGACGTGACGTATCGCGTTTCTGTGGCGCCTCGCGTTCGTTTGCGGCTCTCCCTTCTGTCTGCCTTCGCTGAAGAACGCGGAGAAACTGGGAGGCTCGCGAGGGGGCGACGAGTCACGACTCTTCGGTGACGCAGAATTCCTAGAACCGGAAGTCGATAGAACCCAGAGGCATTCCCCCGCCGGCTCAAGTGGGCGAAAATGGAGTCGAGCCTCAGTTGCTTGGAAGCGTTTCGTTTCGAAAGCTGCATCTGTTGGATCGACTGTCGACGCTTTTTCCTCGACTGAAGGAAGTCTAGAAAGGAAGCAGCCACCTTGTTGCCGTTGCCCTTGTTTCTTTCCGAGTCGAAGGAACTGCTTCGTGCTTTGTGAGTCCTCGTCTTCCTGACACAGCGGCAAAAACGTTCAGTCTCCCCGTCGAGTCGAATTTTGAGCCGTCAGTGTTTTTTCGACCGACCTCGTTTGCCTGGTACGAAAAAGGCAGGTGCAGTCTTCGTTTGCGTGGGGGAAACAGCGTTCGTCTTTTGGAACTCACTTGATGGTTTCAAGCTCCTGAATTCCTTCGGCGGTTTGCCACGCGCTCCTGAGGCGCTGCTGCAAGAACTTAAAAAACGTTGGCTCCCTGTCTCGCTGAAAAAGGCCCTTTTGCCCGAGGAACAACCTTCGCGGGACTTCAGCGCTCCCTGGAAAAAGCCGCAAACGCGTCTTAGTCACGAACAAGGTTCACAGACACCTGCGGATACAGTCCCCGATGCCGGACAGACGACGCACTGAACATCGCACAACAAACTGCATGCCTTCTCCTCCGCTGTCCCTGAAAAAAAAGATCCCCTTTGAAAAGTTCACCAACACACAATTCCTCTGACGCACCGACTCTCCTCTCTGCATATATATATATATATATTATATAAAAATATGTTTTTGAGCATTTCCATGCACGCGTGTACCACTTGAAGTATTCACTCCGACATAATTACTGAGGCTAGAAGATTGTTCAGTTTCGTTTTCCGTCACGTTTCCTCATCTCCAGTAGAGAGCCCATTCGTGGAGTTTATCGACGACTGCAGGGAAGAGGGCGCGTGCACTGCTGTTGATGACTCCGACAAGAAATCGCTCTGCATCTTCGTCTCCTAAATCCAGTCTCAGTTTCTCCTTCACTTTTTCCAAAGCCACGCAAACCACTCTTCGCCTGCTGCGTCCAGGCGCGGCCTCCTGCGCAGACCCGGCGCCCTGTGGGGCGGCGGCCCCGGCGCCTCTGGGCTCCAGGTCGTCGTGCGTGGGTGCGGAGCCGCCCCCTGGAGACGGTTCGGACTCGAAGGAGGCAGTCGCTGCCGGGAAGCTCAGGAGGCCTGAGTCCGAGAAGAAGGCCCCAGACCCCGACAGCTGAGGCGACCTGTCTCCGCAGAACAAACCCGGGCCCGCGACGGAGACACCCGCCTCGGCCCCTCGCACAGGCCCCTTCGGCAGGCCCGCCGGCGCGCCGGAGCCCAAGTTGGAGCCCAAGGGGCCCGCGACGGAGACACCCGCGGAGACAGCGGGGCCGGGCTGGGGGGGCGCGGAGCCACTTGCGGGGTGGGGCGCGACGTGGGCGGCGAGCTCGGCGGGATAGGCCGTGGAGGAGACCAGATTTTTTTTGATGTCCTTGATTCCAGAGTCGACCATGAGATCCAAGAGCACGCAAAGCAGCTGTGCATGAAAGCGAAGAATTTTGTACGCTTGGCAACACTGTGCCACAAAGAGCGTGTACCCTTCGCCCCCAATCCCACCCATCACCTCCAGCATTTCGCTGCATATCTTCATTGGAGGCGGAAACGGTTTCGGATCTGTCGAGAAGCAAAGCGGGCGCATGCGCAAGCAAACGCGGTCAAAGTCCCGAAAGAAGCCCAAACGAAAACGGCACGAAAAACAGTGTGCGCACTTCAGGACCTCTCCACTCTTCTCCCGTCTCCATGCTTCGTTGAAAGCCCTTCCATTTTAAAACACATTTATATATAATATATATATAATACATATTTTTATATATTTAATATATATATATATATATATAGATAAATAAATATGCGTCTCTTCACGAGTGTGCCAATGCAAGCAAATGCACTCACATATATATATATATATATATTGTATATATATATATATATATATATATATTGTATATATATATATATGTATGTATTAATATGTGTATGTACGTATATGCATGCGCTGGTCGACTCGTGCAAGTGTGATTGGGGGATGAAGGAGAGACGGAGGAAACGGACCTTCGCCAAGAATGAAACCGAAATCGATATGGCAGAGGCGCCCGTCGAGGCCGACGAGAATGTTGTCGAGGTGTCTGTCTCCTATTCCCAAGAGGAAAGTGACGAGGCAGGACCCGGCGCAACTCCGAATGAAATTGCTCCAGACTTTTTCGGAAAAGCCTGCGCCAAAGCGGAAAGAGAGCGACTGTCACACAGGATTTTCAGCTCTCCACACTCCTCACGCACAGAACAACAAACTCACACACGAGCACATTCAGCACAGATCTGTCTACAGCAGAGCCACTGCGATGGACAGACGCATCGCCGCAGAAAACGCAAGTTCACTTATGTATAGACATCAACAAAAAGAGAGAGGAGAGAAGAGAAGAAGACAGAGAAGAGAGAAAAGAGAGAGGAGAGAAGAGAAGAAGACAGAGAAGAGAGAGGAGAGAAGAAGAGAGAGAAGAATCCCTACACATGAGTGCATACCTTTATGCATGTAGAGTCCCAGACAGATACACAGACGCGAACCTCCATAAAAAATGAAGATAGGCACACACTTAGAACTTAGAAGAGGGAAAGGAGAACTGAAAAAGAGAGACAACATGGCACGACCTCCCGTCCTGTTTTCTCCCTATTTGGAGAGACACTCTCTGCGCTGCTACGCACTTTCCTCCCGCGTTTCGGTTTCGCCGTTCCTCTTCCTCAACAGCTGAAGAAGCCTCGGCCTCCGAGAGAAACTCGTACACAAACATATATATACATATATATATATATACATATGTGAATATATGTTTATATATATATATATATATGTGAGAGGCTGGGTCCGGTGTCTCGATGTTCCGTTTATATATTCGGGGCCTCGCTGCTACGCGGCCTCTCACCGCACGGGCTGTCGGGGTCGGGGTGGACGTGGGTGAAATAATTGATGAGAGTTTTGTGTTTTTTCTTGATCGAGCTGAGCGACTCGGCGCCGTGGAGGAACTCGATGAGGCCGTCCTCGGTCGACATTGCCACGACCTGCAGAGGCGAAACTCAACTCGAGAATATGTGTAAAGCCTCAACGAAATTCAAAACACACCGCGATAAAAGCGAAGACACCGCGCGGAGACAACAGCTTGAAACAAACAAGAAAGAGCGAAACCTCCCTGCGAGACACCATTGACAAAAAAGCCATGGGAGAAACAACCAGAGAGAAAACAGAGAGAAGAAAACACAGAAGATACAAACGCAGGAATCGGACCTCCACGCGTAAAAAGGAGCCTTCCGACTTGGGAGAAAACATCTCAGAGTGTCGCAGTGCCCATCCTCCTCTCCACATCCTCCTCTTCGCTCTCGCCTCATTCGTCTCGGCCTCTCCGTTCACCCCCTCTGCTCGCATTTTGCGCGTGCATTCTCTGCGAGGCAGATCGCTCGTGGAAAACCGTTTTCCGCGGTCCACTGTCTGGGCGCCACCCTTGGCTTGGGGCTCCCCCTCAGAGGCTCAGACCTCCAGCGCTGGAAAGCCTGCGAAACTCACTCGGTAGGGCGTAAACTTCAGATCCACGCCATACTGTTTGAGGAGGCAGTCGACGAGGCGAATGACGCCCAGGACGAGCATGTCTTGTCTCAAATCATCTCCAACTTTGTACAGAAACAACTTCTTCTGCACCTCGCCGGTACAGGCGTTGCGAACGCTAAAGCGCCCACCTTCCCTGGAACCAGGCGCCTTGCCGCTTCCGGTTTCTCCCCTCTCTTCGTTCCCTTTCTTCTCTTCCTTCGTATCTGCTCTGCTCTCCGACGCGTTCTGATCTTCGCTTTTCTCCTCTCCTTCCTCGCCTCTCCTCGTCGACACCTCTGGACCCTGTCGCGGCGGGTCACCGGGCACAGCCTTTGGGCATGTACGGGCGCTGGGATGAAGCTGCGCTTCTTCTTCGTCTTCTCCTGCTGCGATTTCCTTTTCTCTTCTTTGCGTCGCCCCTGCATGCGTGCATCTTGCCTGCGCGTCCGTCTCGTCTGGGACTCCCAACGCAGAGAAGGCCCCGCTCTCCTCGGCGCTTCTCTCCTCTCTCTCCAGATCTCCTTTTCTCCCCCCTTCTCTCACAGGCACCTTCACCTCCTCGTCTCCGTCTTGTTCTCTTCCTCCTTCTCCTTCTCTTAGTTGTTCTCCCTCCTGCGTTTCTTCGTTTTCTTGTTCTCTCGTTCTCGGCCAGTGCGCGTCTCGCTCCACGGCGTGAGGTGGGTTGTCTGGCTGACGACGGCGCGGTCTCTCTTCCACTTCTGGCTTCTCCGCCGCTCTCGGGCCGCGAAGTTCCCGGCGTCGGCGTTCGCCTCTCCGCGAGCGGTTGCGCAGCGACAGGACCCAGCAGGAAAGCACGAGAGGGTACAGGCTGCTTCTCACCACCCAACACTCGGCGATCTCCACGCCGACCAGCCTCAAATCCACGTCCACCGGCAGAGGCACCCCAGGCCACAAGGCCCGCGAACCTCGCACGAACCTCAGTGCATGCGTTTCCACAGAAGCAGAGGAAGAAGAAGACGCGGAAGAAGAAGAAGAAGACGCGGAAGAAGAAGAAGACGCGGAAGAAGAAGAAGACGCGGAGGAAGAAGAAGCACAGAATGAACGGGAAGAAGATGGTTGTCTGGAGGTGTCTGGGTGATCGAGGAGAGGGTCTGCTTGGGACCGTGACGAATGTGCGTCGGCCTCGATATCTCCGGAAGGAAGAGCGAGAGAAGAACCGTCGCAGCTGGAGGAGACAGGCGCTGAGACGTCGCGTTCCCTCTCGTCGACAGTCTCCGTCTTTGCCTGCTCGTCTCCCCGTCGACTCTTCGACAGAGCCTCAGCCTGAAGCTCTTCTTCCTCGATTTGCTCGAACGTCAGCGAAGGAAAGGCCGAAGGAGAGAAGTCTACACGAACCGAAGAAAGATTGGGAGAAGCAGAAGAAGCAGAAGAGGCAGAAGACGCAGAGGCAGACGGCTCAACCTGAGACAGAGGAAGAGGAGAGGACGAAGACGCAGGCGGGGCCGGAAGAAGAGACGCAGGCGTCGTCGAAGCAGAGAAGCAGATTAACCCTGGGCACAAAGGCGTGGACTGAAAACACAAAACAGCCGAGAAGTGCAGTCCATAAAAAGCAGACGCGACGCAAAAGAGGACCACGAAGACGTCGGAGAAAAACGAGAAAATAAAGGAGACCACGACGTGAAAGGAGAACAAGGCAGAAAAGAGGAGAGCGGGGCGGAAGCGCAGTTGTCTCCGCGTTTGAATCAACGAGAGGTGGAGAAGGCGGTGAATGACCGGAGAAGCGAAAGAAGGCAGAAGGTCGAAAATACCACGAGACGAAAGAACTCACTTCGAGAAGCTCCCGGAGGTGCTCGGTTTTCCTCTCTGCTCTTTCTCGCTTGTCACGAATCTGCCCATTCAACGCCATCAGATGGTTTCGCAGCTGCACCTGCATGAAGATGCAAGCAGAAACTGGTTTTGAGATTGTCGACTCGCAGAAAGGCAGTTTGAGAAACAGAGAAAGACTCGCAGCGAGGGGGAACATCTCATGCAGTGGCGATAGCACGTGAAACAGCGGGTGGCGTCGCCTCTGGAGAATCCTGAAAACGCATTCTGAAAATGTGAGAAATTGCAGGAAAATGGACACCCAGACTCGTGCGGCTGCTGCGCAGTGGCAAACCGTTTTGCGCTGGAAAGCCAGCTCTCGCGAAAACTGTCCTGTCGAGCGCTGTGCTTCGCAGACTTCGTCTACCTCAGACATGTCACACAGACTTTCTCCCTTTTGTCTCAACAATTAGAAAAACATAAAAAAACCTGTGAATCCTCTTGCAGGCCAGGAGCGCCTCTCGACAGAGAGACACAGGAGAAGGCCATCTCTGTCGTATGTCTGGTGAGGAAACAAAAAAGCTTGCGTCCGAGTGAGTCATCGAGATCTGCTAGAAAACGTATGAGTGATCCACAGCTTCACAGTGGTCCAAGCCGGGGCGACAAAGAGATCCCAATGGGCTCCAACGTCCGTCTTCTCTGTGAAGTGTCAAAGAACAAGCGAGGAATTGCCGAGGCATTGGAACAACATGTAAAAAAAACATGTATCTTGTGGGACCCGATGTCAGGTCGGTCTTATTGGTTCGGTTGATTTGTTGACTTTGACTCACTTGGAGCTCCAGAATTTCCAGGATTTCCGCAGCCAAAAGCGCCGATCGACTCGGCCCTCTGCTCCCATCGCCTGATCTCTTCTTCCTTCGAGAATCTTCGTCTTCTTCCCCTTTTTGCGGCTGGCACTCTCCCTCGTCCTTATCTGATGCATGCGTCTCGGCCTTCGCCTTTTCCGGTCCTCCACGTCCTTCTCCCTCCTCTGTGTCTCGAGCTCTCCCTTCTTCTTCGTCTCCTCTGTCTTCGTGGATCTTGTCTCCTTCCTCACGTTTGTCTGAGTCCTTCTCTCTCGCGGATTTCCCTCCCCCACCCTCTGTCATGAGCCTTCCCCCCTCCGAGCCTCCTGCGCCGGTGGCTTCGTCGCCGTGTGTCTCGCTGAGCCTGGCGCGCGACGCAGGCGCTGAAGGGTGCGAAGGAGCGAAAGACGAGGAAGAAGAAGCGCGAGAAGACGAGGAGGACGAAGAGGGGGGAGGCGCCGCAGCAGGGACTGTTTTTTCCTTTCGCCCTTTTCGCGCAGCATTTTTGTGAAGCGCGTCGAAGAAGCGTTGCTCTGCACGGACAAAAATATGGCCGTTGTCAGGGTCTTCTTTCTCGCACTGGAGCAACCAGAAGAGCTTCACCGCGAGTCCCGCGTTCCGCAGGCACCGGCGAATGAGGAAGTTCGTCAAGGGTGTGCTAGCAGGTCCTGCCTGCCGTCCGCTCGCGAAAGAAAGCGGCGCAGAGGCGTTTAACGGCACTGCCGCAGGTCGCCTCGCAACGTCGTCTTGCCTCGCTCTCAGCTCTCCTTTCTCCAGAGACAGTTCCTCGTTCTTCTGCACAGACTGTCCGCGACTTTTTTGAGAATCGACAGGCAGAGGCGCCAACGCCCCTGCGGGGGGCAAGGCAGAAGTCGAAGAGACACTTGCGACGGCTGGAGCGGCCAAGGAAAAAGCAGCCGACTTTGCCTGTGGCGCAGACGTCGCGGGGAGCAGCAACGCGTCCAAAGGCAGTGGCTCGGACCTAACAGAGGAAGGAGACAGGCGAAACAACTAGAGAACGCGAGATGAACGCGGAAAAGAAACAGACGCAAAACGAAGAAGAACCAGGTGAAAATGAAGGAGAAAACCGTGTCAATGCGACGCAGCGAGATGTGGCAGTGAAAAAGAGAAGGAAACCACCACGAAAACGCGGAATGAAAAAAAAAGAAAAAAAACCTGAAGACGAAGCGAGAGATGGTAAAGAAGAAGGTGACGAAGGAAAGAACAGACAGATGGCGAAGAAGGGAACGCAGACGGAAGCCAATGTGAACAAGAACAAACGGCAGCTTGCTGGTAGGGGCTCAGAGTCTGGCGCTCCTCCAACGAACGCATGCTTCGTTGCCTCATTGAACGACTTTTTTCCAGGGCGCGCATGCAGTGTAATGGCTCACGTCCTCGAAAAACATACGACCTTTCTCTCTATGTTACGGTTCAGCGAGTGTTCTGAAAAGTCCACCCCATCTGCTTTCAGAAAAAGACAAACAACTCTCTCAAAAAGTCACACGCATCGCCTACATTCAAATCTACTATCTGTGCACATTTCCGTGCGGTCCTATATTTAAATATGTAAGTTTCAAACTAACATCTTACTTTCCAGGATACACGAATACATACATACATATATATATATATATATAGTTATATATATATATATATATATGATTGCATGTACCAACCAAGAGCCTAAATCTACAAGTGCATACGTCCGCATATACATTTCAAAAACTATGTTTGCACACGTCTCCACAGCGATGGAGATCTCGATTCAAGAATATATATATATATATATATATATGACTAACTGATTTCATCTTTGATTTCTTAACTTTTAAGATACGTCTATATATATATATAAATAAATAAATCGTTTGTCTAAAATATACCTGTATATATTTTTTTGTATTCACCTACAAAGACAAATATATATATATATATATATGTAACCTCGTTTCTTTCTCTGTATGTGTCAAGCGTCTTTCGACTTTGTTTTTTTACCTCATTGCTTGGACGAGTTGCATGAGGAAAAGCTCGAGAATTTCGTCTGGAATCCTTTCGAGAGCTCTGACGGCCGCGGCTCTGACGACCTGAGCTGCGCGTTCCACTCCACACCAGGCACCCTTGCCCCAGCTTGTTGAAATGATTTCGAACGCTTCTGCGGCAATTTCAAATTCCCTCAATTGATCGTTCTCCACCCCAAGAGACGCTTTTCGTTTTAGATGTCTGTCCTCTCCTCTCCTTTCTCCTTTTTCCCTCTCCTCTTTGCATCGCCTCGTTGCTCTCTCTTCTTCTCTCGCCTCGTCTTTGGCGTCTCTGACTCCGCTCTCTTCTCCCCGCTCCGCTGGCTCTTTGCCGTTCTCTTCCTCTTCTTTGCGGGAGTCTCTGCTCCGTCTGGAGAGGAAGTCTTCTCCCTTCCTCTCTCTCTCGGCAGCGAGAGGAGCCTCTGGCCATCGCTCTGCAAGTGCGACAATTTCCTCAGCAACTTCGCCGGCAGTTATCGACTGAGAGGAAGAGGGCAACGACGGAGACGCAGACGCCCATGGCACCCGCGAAGAGGGTGAAGGGAAGTCCACGAGCTGCAGAAGCTTCCCGAGACACCCCGGCTGGCGAATCGCCGAGTTCCTGAAGAAGAAAAACAAGAGAGGAAAACCTGCAAATGCTTTCAGAGGGGACCTCCCTTTTCCTTCGATTGAGTCCGGATTCCTAGGCTAAAAAACGATACAGACGCATTTAAATATATATATATATATATATATGTAAACATATATATTTCTAAACATATATATGTATATATATATGCATATATACATATACGCATGAAGGCAGATAGAAGTAGGTGGATAGATGGAGGAAGAGTATCATGAACTGGCGGCCTTCTTCCTCTTTCACGGCTGGGGAGACGTGAGACGATAAAGCAAGGCTATATGCGTATGAACATGAACATGGCTTTATGTATCTATTTAATTATCTGTCTGCTCAGATGGGTGCTTGTGTGTTGCTATTGAAGTGGATATTGAGAATGGCCCGAACAGAGAACAGCAGCGAGACATCCGATCTCTGGGTGGCTGCATTTTCCTCATTTCTCTTTCCCTCGCTTCTCAATCGTTTCCTCCCTCTCGTTGTCTGTCTCCCTGCCTATGCGTACGCTTTAACTGGCCTTAAAAGACGCATGCAGAAAGCCTCTGTGGTCTTGCAAACTTGGTCTCCTTTTCATTTATTTCTGTTGTTGATTCTCCTTTGCGTTCCTGTCTTTTGTCTGCTGGTATCCCCTTTGTCTCACATCTGTTTTTCTCTGTTCTGTCTATGCAATCCCTTTGCCTTCGATCTACTTCTTCTTTGTTACTTTTTTTTTGCCTGTCCGATTTTTTCCATCTTCTCCTTCGGTCTCCCCATTGTTTCTGTTCTTCGTCCTTCGTCTTCTTTCCCTCTGTTTGCCTCCCCTTTGTCTTTCTGTTGACTTTCCCCATTTATTTGGTTTTGCTTGACTTTTTGTTTAAACTCACCGATACGTCCAGAGGAGCTGCCGTTCGTGGAGGCGCAGCGGGTGAGGCGGCGACTGCAGAAGACCTCGGAGCAACGCGACAGCCGAGCCCTCGGGACGCAAGGCCCCCCCTGCAGCCGCTAAGAAAATATAAAAAAGAAACCAAAAATACACAAATACTATAAAAATGGAAAAAAAACACCAAAATGCCAAAAACGGAGGCGAAAGGCGCCGTGACATCCAAATAGAGGGATCGACAGAAATCCACCTTTTCTTCATTGAGAATGCGATTCAACGACACAAGGGGAGCGAGAAAGAGAGTGACAGAGGTATAGGGAGGAGGACAGGGAGAGCAACAGAACGGTGCAGATAGAAAACCATGCACAGATAGAGACTGATAGAGACACACAGAGCTGGGAGCTGAGTTCAAAAAACACTGGAAGATATATATGTATGTACATATATATATATATATATGTATAGGTATGTATGTAAGAATACATAACCGTAGAGAAAGGAGCAAGAAGCAGATAAATTCATGAATAAATTGGCAAATAGAAAGGAAAGTCGTAAGACGAGGAACGAGATGCGAGGTGACCAAGAGAGGCGAGAATCTTTGCTTGAGAGCGTATCCGGCATTTGTTCTGCCTTTTGCATTTCCTCGACGGGGGTTCCCACCCAGACGGTGTTCACAAGATGACGACGGTGAAACGGTAGAGGCGACGAAATTGCATCTCTGCAGAAGAGAAACGAACTCCGCATGCGAAAAAGGAAACGGAAAGAAGAGCAAAGCAGTATCTCCAGTGTGATTTGCGAGACTCCCCTTTTGCTTCACGTACACGCATGACCAAGCAGATCGAGAGCAGTCGGCTGCGAGAGGAGACCTGCAGGGTGAGGAACGTATGAGGAGAAGTCGAGCAGGAACTGTCGTCTGTTTTCTTTTTCGCCTTCCACAGTCTGATGCGTTCGTTCTTCTCTCCTCATTTCACGGTTCGTCGTCGCTTCCTCTTCTCGCCCTCCGCGATTCCTCGCTTGCAGAGCGAGAAGAGCCTCGCCGACGGAGAGGCCCAGCAGAGACTGCTCTGTCTCCGTTTCGGGCATCTCCGCGGGGAAGGAGCGCGAGGAGTCGTCAAGCGCAGCAGCAGACTCTGCGCCTCTGTTGTCGAGAAGGGAGTTCCTTCTTTCCCCGACGGAGGAAGAAGAACCGACCGCAGGAGACGGCAAGACAGCTCTCGCCGGACCAGGAGGTGGAGACGACAGCTGAGGGAGAGAGGAAGCGAGAGAAAAAGGCGTGAGAGCTGAGGAGACACCCCAGCAGGTCGACATCCAGTTCGCTTGCGAAGGTCCTTCTTGAGGTCGAAAATCAGTTGAAGATCCCGCAGCGCTGCGTCGAGCTGTCTCTCCAGTCTCGTTTCCAGATTTGAAACTGAGTTGAGACACAGCGGTTGGGGCTTCATGAGAAGCCGCGGGGCGCAGGACCTCGTTGACAGACCTGTCGCGCTTCGTCGCGTCCTGCTTCTCGCCTTTCTCTCCTTCGTTTCCACTTCCGAGTTCCTTTTCCCTCTCGAGTCCTCTCCCTTCTGCTCTCTCGGCCTCTGGGCGTCTGTCGGTCCTCGAGCCTGATCCCCCAAGAGGACGCAGAGAAGGCGACGAAGCAGAAGACCCTAGAGAAGGTGCACAAGACGCTGAAGACGAGGAAGGCGCTGACGTTGACGCAGAATGGTCTCCGTTAGGCGGAGAGACACTGTGTCTCTGAAACTGTTGCTGAAGAGCTCTCGCAAGGACGGCCGGAGCGAGAGGATGTTGCATGCATGCGCATGCGTCTCCCCGAGACACCCCCCCTCCTACTACTCCTCCGTTGTCTCCTTGCTCCTCTCTTGAGATGCCAAAGAGACCCGCAGATCCTGCGAGACCGCCTGACTTTGTCCGCTCTCCAGACAGAGAGGAGGAACTGGACTGCTTCTGCATCTGCTGAGAGACCTGTGCATGCAACTGTTGCTGCAGCACAGCCGCGGGGGCGACCGGGAGATGCGACGCATGGGAGACAATCCGCGGCTCGCCATGCAGCGCTGGCAAACTGTAGAACGGAAGCTCGAGGTAGAGATACCCTGCTGCCCCGACGGCGGCCATCGCCGTCGTCTCTGCATGCAAGCGCAGAGGCTCGAAGACACCGTCGCTCCGCGCTCGCGGAGAAGAGCGCGAAGCGCTGACGGACTCCTCCCAAATCTCGGAGGCCAGAGGCTCAACCTGTGAAGGAAGACAGTCAGCGTCGATGGGCGGAGATCCGGAAGAGGAAGACGACGAGAGAGGACGACGGAGAGAACGAGAAGAGAAGAGACTGGACGAAGACGCGCTCGAGAGAGAAGAAGAGGTAGAGGAAGCAGAAGAGGAAGACGAGGCGAACGACGCCTGCGGAAAAGGCCGAAACTCCGATTCGACTTGAGAGTTCGCGGTGGTGCGACAAGGCCTCCTCTTTGTTGCGTGGGGAGTCGGCAAGTTGCTTCGCTCCCAAAGTCTGCATGCGAGAGACGCCCGTCGCTGAGCCTCGAGAAAGTCGCCGTGGTTCTGAAGAAGGGAGAGAATTTCAAAGAGAGACCTCTGGAGATTCTCCTGTGCGACGCTGTCAACTCGCATGCCACCGCTGGCAAAGGCTCCACGCTCGAGCATGTCAAGCGACTTGGCGCACCGAAACAGTTCGCGTTCCAGCACGATGTGACGATGATACATTTCTCTCAACGCGCGCCTTGCTCTTCCGCATTGCCAGACCCACTGTTCCTCGTCTCGACCGCCATGTCCTCCTCCCATGGGTTCCTGCCCAGCGCAGGAAGGCTCTTTTCGCGGCTTCTCTGAAGGTTGGAGATCTCCGAAGATCGTCCCGCGACAGGTGCTCTCGCCTTGAATCTCCTCGGCTGTCGCGTCGAAGGCGGCGCCCGCAGACGACGGAGACTCAGGCCTGGCTCGACTTGTCGCGTCGCGCTTTGGCGAGGACGAAAGGCGTCGCTCCGCAAAGACAGAGAGCGAGGGATGCGAAGGCTCAGATCGAAGCGGAAGAGCGTGGTTAGAGTCTCCCGCCTGGAGGTCGCCGATCGGGTGGGTCGCAAGAGGCAGCAGAGACGAGGGGGAAGAGAACCTCGAAAAAGCAAACGCGTTCCTGGGATATCTGTCTTCGTCAGAGCTCGACGACGGCTGCTCCTCGACTGGCACAAAGGGCGCGACGACCTCGCGGCGATTAGCCTGGAGTTCTGCGCGGCAAGAAAACCCCGACTCCTTCTTTCTTCTTCGGAACTCGTCTCGTTGGGGACTCGCAGCGGCTGAGAGAGATGCGGATCCTCCACTCCACACACACGGCCTGACTGTCCCCTTTCCACTTCTCACTGTCTCCGCCGGAGCCTCGCTGAGCAGCGCCGCCAGCCACGGGGCTGAAGGAGACAGGAGCAGCGACATCACTGTCTCGGCAGACATCTTCGGGAGGCGGGTGTGAGGTGCAGTGTCTCCGCTTCGTCCGGCAACGGCTGCTGCCGCGAGTTCGGCACTCCTCGCTCTTCGTTCCTGCTCTTGAAGCGGTCGACAAATCCGTCTTTCCTTCGCGGAAAACGCCTCGAAAGGCTCTCGCGGATGCCGGCTGGCTCGTCCTGCTCTGTCGGTCGCGTCGCCCGCTCCTTCCTGGAAGGCAATGCGTTCTTTCTTCTGCGAAAGAAATCGCGAAGATGGAAGCAAAGCAGGCGAGAGAACGGCAGACTCGAAGAGGCGCAGCAGCTCCTCCCGCGCCGCTTCGTCTCGTTCAAAGAAACGAGGAGTCGGACTCTCAGACGAAGGAGAAAAAGGAGAGAGGGAAGACAACGAAGGCGGGGAGAGAACGCGAACAAGTTTGAGGAGCTCGCGTCCCTGGCGCATATGTCCGCCGCTGTCGAAGAGAGGAAGGATGCCGACAGCGTAGAGGGAACTAGGGCAGTCGTCTGCAGTTTCGGGCAAAACTTCTTTTTTCCGGACAGCGCAGAGAAGGAACGCATCTCGCGGCAACGCGCTCACACGAATCGGCAGACGCAGAGAGACGTGGAAAGGCAGAAAGGAAGGAGACGCATCCAACGAGCGCGACAGCTCCGGCGAAACAGAAGAAGAGAAAGACGAAGAGCGACGACAGGAGCCGCCAATCAGTGCATGCAGACAGGGACGAAGATACCTTTTGATGGAGGGGAGAGACGAACTGGGAGGCGACAGAGGAGCGTCTTCGCCTTTTTCGGAAGAACAAGAAGCGAAAGCAGGACAGGGCGACGGATGGCAGGTGACAGGATGGAAGACGCGCTGGCCGTGCGAAAAGAGAGAGACACACACCACAAATCGATCTGTTTCGTCTTCTTCACCGTACAGAGACGAAAGTTTTTTCGCGTTCAGCGAAGCCTCCTTGACTCCCTCAACGAAGTCAGGAGAAGCCAACTCGTGATCAGGGAACAACGGAGGTCCTCGTTGCCCTTGGTCGTCACCTCCGCGTCCCCAGAAGACGGCTCGGCCTTCTGCATCATTCTCTCCTTGTTCTGTGCCTCGATCTTCTCGGTCGTGTACCGCGACGCCTGGAACACCGGCGGCGTCTCCCTGAGCGTCTGCGTCTTCTGCTGCGCATGCAGATCTCTCGGTTGCGTTCTCCGCTTCGCTTCGTCTTTCGCTCGCCTGCTTCTCCCGAGGAGCTTCGCGTCTGGCTGAGGAGACGCTTTGCCTGTCGCAGACCGCCGAGGGGACTCGAGGAACTGTCAAGAGGCCTCCGATGTTGACGGAGAGAAGCGCGTCGAGGTCGCAGCTGTAGAGGAACGGCGCGCGACAGCAGGTGCTGCAGCTCTGCTTCACAGGAGCAGCAGAAGACTTTCCTTCGACTTTTCGACCATTTCGATGGGGCAGAGAAGACGGCGAAGACGAAACAGACGCCGAGAAAGCAGACGCGAAGGTCGAGGCACCGAGGACGGACGAAGAAGAGGCAGAGGAAGAAGAAGCAGAGGTAGAGAACGAAGAAGAAGAGAACGAAGAAGAAGAGAACGAAGAAGAAGAGAACGAAGAAGAAGAGAACGAAGAAGGAGAGAACGAAGAAGGAGAGACGGAGGAAGAAGAGAACGAAGAAGAAGAGACGGAGGAAGAAGAGGCGACAGAGGAGGAGAAAGAAACAGAGGAGGAGAAAGAAACAGAAGAGGAAGAAGGAGGAGAAACACCCGACGACGACATGTCTGCGGAGACGCCCGAGGCAGCAGGGCTACGCTGAGAAGAAGAAGACTGGCGCCGCATCCTGTTGCATAGAAGAAGAAAGCGAGGAAAAGAGAGAAAGGAAGGAGGAGAAGGGAAGTCAGACAGCGAGTGGCTTCTGCCAGTCAACAGCTGAGGAAGCGAAGAAGAGAGCAGAAACTGAGAATTCAGAAACGGAGACCAGAAAAAAACAGCGGCAAGCAGATTTAGCACCTGAGGGAACGGAGGTTTGACAGGTGACCTTCGTCGGTCAGTTCCTGGCCTCAAAGAAAGGAAAGAAGCAGGGAAAGGAACGAAGGAAGGAAAGGAGCGAAAGCGGAAAAAGACAAGGAAAAGGACAAAAGAGAGAGCCTGGTCGACAGTTGAGGCCTACCACAGAAGCACCTGCGGAGACACACCAGCCGCAGCAGCAGAGAGACGAGGAAGTGCATTTTAAATGAGCATTTTAAATGAGCATTTTAAATGAGAGGAAGGTCGACCTGAGAGACGAACGGAAGCCGACTCTCCTCTTGCGGTTGTCTGTGCACCCTCCTCGACCGGGAGAGGCTGTCTGCAGAGCCCAGCGTGTATTTTAGAGAGTGCGTAAACGGCGGCTGGAACGAGAGACCATCTTAAAATCAGAAACGAAACAGGAAAGGCGCAAAAGGCTCGTCTCAAGAGTTTAGCGAGCGCGAGAGACAGCTGGCAGGCAGGCGAACAGAGAAAACCGGGGTGTGTATGGCCCCAACTGAAACGCAGAATGCAAAAAAAGTGGAGAGAAGCTTCTCGGAAACAATTGCAGGGCGGAGACACCGAGACGCGAGAAACAAGTTGAAAATCGGACCTTTTCGCGCGTCTGTACACCACGCTTTTTTGGGGGTCGGAGCAGCTGGCAGGCGTTCCAGGACGAGACAGAACCGCAGATTCCGGACTTCTCCTTTTCTCCTCTCACCAGCTTTCTCTTGGCAACATCGGAGCGTTTTGGCTGCGCTGGCATTTCACCGTCGCTTTCTTCTTTTCGGTTTCTTGCGCCGTGCCGTCCTGGATCTCGCCGTTTGAAGGGCCGTTGTCGCGAAAAAAAACGCTGTCTACACGGAACAGCGCATCTGCATGCATGCACATACGTCTCCGCCGTTGAAACTCGCTTGTCTCCGTGAAAAAGCCTTCGGCAGAGTTTGCGAGACCTTTTGCAAGCGGTGAAGCGACCTCAGCTGAAAGACTGGGCTGCTGCGGAACTCCGGATGGAATTTGCGTCCTTTCGTCTCCACTGTTTCTTCCTCGCCGGCCTGTCCTCGCCAAGCAGCGCAAGAACGAGAGAGGCTCTTGCAGGTTGACGGAGAGGGAGGGGCAAGTGTTCGAAGGCCTCTTTCTCATGCCTGGAAACGGCCTTTCTGTCAACAGTGGTTCGCTGGCGTCCGTTTCAGTTTCCGCGCTCCCCGGTCGCGGCTCTGAACGCCAGGCTGTCGAGACACCGCAGGGCGGGCCAGTCCACAGGACTGAAGAAGGCCAAAGAAAACTCGGGGGAAAAGGCATGACGAATGTCTCTGTTGCGATCGCTCTGCTCACATGCAAACTCGCGCGAGGAAGAGACGACATCTGGAATGATCTCCCGGGTGTCCATACACCCGAAAACGCGTCAGCTGCGCTTGGGAGTTCGCGCGGAGAGACGTTCCGGTCTCTGCTTCGCTTCTGAGTTGTTTTCTCTTTCTTCTTCTGTTCTCCTTAGTCCTTTCTGGCCGCGTTCTTCCTGTTTTGTGCTTGAGTTCGCGCCTCTCTTCTCCGTGCTCCGTGTCTGCCTCCCGATTTCAACTTCTTCTGCCTCTGAGCTGCTTCTTCTTTAACGCTTCTCCTCTTCCTCCTCTCTGTGCTCCTGGAGTTCCTTTCCCCGAGTTGACGTTTCTCCGTTGTTTCTTGTCCGTTTCTCTCGAATCGTTTTTTCTTCGCTTACTCGTCTTCTCCCTCGCCTATTCGCTTCCTTCCTCACGTATTCGTTTCTCTTCCTTTCTGAATCGTTCTTTTTCCTCCTTGACGCCTCCGCTCTGATTCCTGCTTCTTGTCATTGCCTCTTCTCTTTTTTCCTAGCCTTTCCCCACAATGCGAGCGACGAGAGCGGCGGTGCCCCGAGTCGGCCTGGCGCCTTGGCGGGTGCCGTCCGTCCGTTCCTTTTCATCTCTTTCTTCTTTTTGGGGACGGGCGTCTTCTTCTCTAAACTTTCACTTTCGTTCTTCCGCTCCATCCTGTTCGTCGGCCTCTCGCGTCCATCCTCGTTCCCCTCCTCAGCGTTCTTCTTGTTCCTCTCCTTCTTTTTCTGGTTCTTCTTCCTCTTCTTTCTCCTCTGCTCCTTCTTGGTCGCCTTCGTTGCCGGGGTGCTCCTCCTCTCTCTCCTGCGGCGTCTCTGCCGCTCTGTCTGCTTCTCCTCCTTCTCTGCCAGGATACGCTCCTTCTGCTGCTCGCTTTTCCTCCTCTGTCGCCGCGCGGTCGCGGTTACAGCCGACGCAGGAGGCGAGCGGAGAAGCGCGAGGAAGCGCAGAGGATGCCCCGGACAGCGACGCTCGGCGGAGGTGGACAAATCCACAAGACGCTCAGTGGCCGCATCTCCCCCGTGCTGAAGTTGAAGCGTCTCTCAACCTTCTCCTCACCGACCAGGCCAGGCAACGAGACACAGGTAACGCATGCCGAACGTCTGAGGCTTCCGCGTCTTCCCCGCCTCCATGTCTGTCTTCTCACCACTCGCCACTGCTTGTCCATTTCAGGTTCTCACACAAGCAACGCATGTTCCCTCCGCGGCCGCCGAGCCTCGAGAGTCCTCTCTCAAATCGTAGATATTTACCTCTATTCATCTGCATCTATGTCGAAACACATAGAGATCTTTATGTCTCTCCAGAAAGGATATCGATAATTAAATATATATATATATATATATATATAATTATATATATAGGGTTTATATATATATATAATATGAGTATATTTATAGGTACAAGTGAAGAGGTATACTTGGGTGTTTCTTCCTCTATGTCTGTGCGTCTGTAAAATGGCATTTCCTGTACTTCTATTCCTCCGGATATTCAGTTCTGTTGAGTCTTGCAACGGTTTTTTTAAGGCGGAGAGAGAATTCTTTCGACTTCTTTGAACTCGATTTTTTTTCTCTCAGGGGTCGCGTGGGTGACAGGCCCGGTGGGCGTCGGGAAAAGTTACATGGCGCAGTTCGCCGTTCAAAGGGCCAAGCGAGACCCCAGCCTCGCACGCGACACTCTGGTAGGCCTCGCCACTTTCCTTTCCTCAGGTTTAACTCCTTCACAACAGCAAACGCTGGAAATACAGAGACATACATATATATATATATATATACGTATATGAGTTTCTGTATGTGAATTTATCTATAAATCTATGGGCGTCTACCTCTCTCTGCATATATATATATATATATATCCATATATATCCATAGAAGAGACTCGATTTTTTTGTTGGTACCATTGCATGCAAGATGACTGTGTCGCTGGTCCGTTTTTGGACGTTTTCGACGAATGTGTCTGTCGGTTCATCAGAATTGCACTGTGTCAGGCGGATTTCGTTTTTTTTTTCAGGTTCTCGCCTTCGGCATGAAGGCGGTGGCGCACAGCAGCTTCCCTGTTCTCCTCGGTGTTTTTCAGAGGTCGCTTGTCAAGCAGCTGCTCTCCCAGAAAGCGTCTCTCGCGCGTCTCGCCTCTCCAACTTCTTCTTCCCGAGGGAGGGAGACATGCTTCCCTCGCGAGGCGTCGTCTGAGGTTCTGACAGGGTGAGTCTTCCTCTCGATGATTTCAGTCGAGGCGGACGGGTGTCGAGTTTTCTTCTTACGTTCTCTCGGTCATGCATGCATGCCGCCGCGCTTCTTGTGCAGGCTGTCTCACGGCTCGTTCTTCGTCTTTTTGCAAACAACGTTTTGGTTCTGGCCGCGGCACTGCTCCCCTTCCCTGCGAAGCCGGCGCGTATGAACGCTCCGCCAGTGTTGGCTCCCCCCGCTTCGCTCTGCATGCTCTCTCTCAGGCCTTGGATCTGCGCCACTGTTGACGCCGCTTGCCCATCCTTTCGTCCGTCTGTTGCCTGCCTTCTGCGCTCTGCCGTTTCTTCTTCGCTGTCTTCGTCCGCGCCTCCTCCGTTCGCTATCGGGACTGGCCTCGCGCCGACGGACGAGAAGGAGAGACAAGCGAGGACGATGCGCTTCGTGGAAGCGTTGGAAGACGCGACTGTGGAAGTGAGTGCTCGGCGATAGCGGAGGCAGAGTCTCTGGATGTCCTCGACGCGAAGTTCGCCTTTCGCTGCCTCGCGTTTCCTCCGCCCACTCGCGCTCGATGGTCGATCAGGCGACGAGAGGAGTCGGGTCTCACGTCGTTTTCGGCCGTTTGTCCCTTTCGTTTTTTCTTAGAGCTTCACGCACTGGCGAGGCTTGCTCGAGTTCCTTGCTCTGAAAGTTCCTTCGTTCTCCCTGCAAGCGAAACTCTCAGAAAAAGAGCCATGCGACGCAACCAGGTAGCGTCTCCGAAGTACACGCGGAGGCCTCAGCGAAGCCCCACACATCGTCGCGCAAAGGAAACTCTCAATTGTCTTTGTGGCTACATATTTTCTCGAATGGTCTGTCCTAGACAAGTTCATGACGCGAAGAGGAGAAGACGAGTAAAAGCCTTCTTCATCGATGTGCGACGGAACTCTCTGTTCAACGACCTCTCGACCTGTCGACCTCCCTGCCTTTCTTTCTTTGTCTGTCTCTCGTTACTTGCCTGTCTTTCTCATTCCCTCTCTCTCTCTATATATATGTATATATACATTTGTATAGATATACATATATTTGTGTATATGTGTATATATATATATATATATATATGTATATCTGTCAACCGGTGTTTGCATGGTTCCATTGTACTGTGTCGATCAATTTTATTTTGTGTGAGTAAGCTGAACATTTTTAGCGGAGTTCTTCGCATCCGTTCTTTGTTTTCCGTGGAGTTCTTTCTTCTGCGCGACTGCGTTTCTCCCTTTCTTCAGTCTGCGTTTTTCGTCTGAGTTTTCTTTTCAGCGCCGCGTTCGGCCTGCTGCGGATGGCGGCGGCGCATGCAGAGAACGCAGCGTCTCGGAGGGCGAGCGAGGGCGCAGTCGCGGAGTATCCGACAGGGGAGAAAGTAAGCAAACAGAACAACGCTCTTCTATTCCAGATTCATTCTTCACGCGAAACAGCAACCGCTGACACAGTCGAGTTTCTCATTCACGAACTCGGCGTCTCCCAAGAGACCTGAGAACGAACGTTCGATAAGTAAAGAGACAAAGAATCAAAGCCAGTCCGCCAGGAGCATGCAACGGTACCCATGTCATCTTTCCTCTGCCCACGTAGAGCTGGAAATATATATATATATATATACATAATTATGTAGTGCATATATATGTACATACATATATGTATATATAAAGCAATCGGAATATATATATATATATATGTTTATATTTTATATATATACTATACTGATACATAGACATACATATATAATATGCATATGTATCATGTGTAAATATTTATTATATGTATACTCTGATTATGAAATCACATGCGGAGAGAAAGGTGGAGATGTTGCCTGGTACAGATGACTGCTTTTTCGCGACCCCTGTTAGGAGTGAACTGAATGGTGGATTTTTAAATAGCGAGGAGTTTTTTTGAGTTGCCTTGTCTTGTTTTATGTTGTCTCTTCTCTGCCTCGCGTTTTCGTTCAGTGGCTGGAATTCTTTGTGGCTCTTCTCGGAGGCGTTCAGCAGGCGACAGGGGTAAGAGCTTGTTTTCCTATTTCCTTTGTTTCTCTTCTCCCTCTTTTCTGCCGTAGAACTGTTATCTTCCCTACATCTCTTCTTTTTCTTTGTCTGCCCTCTCTTCTCCTGGAACCTCGGTTTCTTCTTCCCTTTCTCCTTCCTGTGTTTCTCTTTCGTTCTTTTCTCCTTCTTCTCCTTCCTCTCTTTCTTCTCTTTCTTGTCTTTCTTCGTCCTCTGCTTCGTCTGTTTCTTCTTCTTCTCCTCCTTCGTCCGTTTCTTCTCGGTTTTTTCTCCTCCTCGTCTTTCGTCTTCTTTTCTCCACTCTTCTCCTTCTTCTCCTTCTTCTCGTTATTCTCTTTCTCTTCATTTTCGACCCTCGTGAAGCATTGCGAGTCTTCGCACCTGCTGCTAGGCTCGATTCCTTGTCGCTCCCCTTCTCTCCCTTGTCCAGGCTTCTCTCTGTTGGAGTCTCCCTCTGTGTAGTTTTTCGTTTGCGCTCGTCAAGGAATTCTAATCGCGTATATATCCGCTTTTCAATGGAATCTTGCACGACGGTTCTGGTCTTTGAATTTCTGCATCTGCCCGTTTCGGTGCGTCCTTTTTGCTGCAGAAATATAACGCCCATAGGGAAAAAAGATATAAATAAATATATATGTGTGTGGTGTGTATTTATGTACATTTGCGTAATTTATGCGTACGGATACCTGCACACACCGGATGCTTCGTGATGTAAAAAACTGTAAAGAACTCATATTTTGGGGGCGTTTTCTTCCTGTGAATCGAGTGTTTCGGTGCGCTCTCTCTTTTGATCATTTGTTCCTTCGTTTTGAATGAAACTCACTCTTCAGGCTCGCCTCAGTCTATGGATTGACGACGTCGAAGTTCTTTGTCTGTCTCGATACTTGGATGAACGCGGTCCTGCCTTCCTCTCTTCTCTCAACAGAATCTTCCTATCCGTAAGCGACACAGTCTTCGCATTCAATCGTCGACATACAAATACAGTCACGTTTATATGTATATTTATATATATATATATATATATATATATATATGTATCTGTAAGTCGATATGCAAACGTAATTATCGTGTACACAGGTATGCATGTGTATTATTTATAAAATGTTCGTGAGTGTGAGAGGGAGAGAAATGTCTCAGGGGCGCGACTGTGGCTTTCGTCGATTCCGGCAAAGGGTGGTTTCGTCTGTGACGAATGGCGTGAGTATTTCGCTGTCTTTTCGAGAGTTTATTTTTTATGCGTTTCCTTGTCCATGTGCGCACTTCACAGTGCGCCTCTTTTCTTTCGACGGTCTTCGGCACTGATCCGTTCGAGCTTTTGGCCTGCAAAGACGAGGAGAAACATCATTCAAAAGGCTTACATCCATCATCCTTTTCGTATCTTCCAGAGTGTGCATGCCTCCTTCAGCATACCGGGAATTATGCGTACGTATATATATATATATATATATGTACATTCGTGTATTTCCAGATTTTCACATTTTGATTTTTCTCTGTTCGGTGATTTTTCTTTTCTTTGCATGAAGCCGCGGACTTCCTTTCCTTTGGTGTTGCTGACGGCGGACTCTTTGACGAGCATTCGTAGCATTTGCTTGTCTCGAGAAGAAGGAAAGAGACGCCCCCACCGCGAGTCTCTTCCCCCTGAAGTAGACGGCCGCGAAACGCAGGAAAAGGAGACACCAGCAGAGACGAAGGCGGCAGCGGCGACGGCTGGGGAGGAGAGAGAAGCGGGAGGAGATGCGACGGAGCAAGAGGAGGAGAGGAGCATGAAAGGAGAACGGAGAAACGTGGAAGTGATCGAAGTCGGAGACCTTACTCGGCAAACAGTCACGTAAGTATCCCAGAACGACCAGCAGAAAAGCACGGAGATAAAGCCAGAAGATGAGAGATGAATAGGAGGGAGAACAGAGTAAATCCAAGAGGCGGAGGCGAAGACGCGTTTGCTTTTCTTTGTCTGATGTAATCCTTCTTGGTTCTCTCGTCCGCACTTGCTCTCGTTCTCTCTTACTTTTCTTCTTTTCTGTCTCTCGTCTCTTTGTGTTTGCCGGTTCTTCTGGTTATTCTGTCTGCATCCTCTCGTTTTTCCGATATTTCTTTGCCCCTTCAGTAACCACCTTGCTTTTTTCTGCTGTCCGTTTTTCATCTGTCTCCCCAGCGACTGCCTCCTTTTCTCCACATTGGTTTGGTTCCTCTCTGCGCAGTTCTCTGTCGTCATTCCTGTATTTTTTCTTTATTTCGGGGTTTTGTTTATTTCATCGGAATTCTTTTTGTTTATTTTTCGTTTTTTCCTACTTTTTTCGGGAGGGGTTAAGCGAATTTATATTTGCGGCTTTTTTATGTTTTTTTGGGATTTTTCAGCGACATTTTGGTCCCGAGAGTCACGTCGATCCCTGAAATCCCCAGAGCGATTTTCCTCGCCGTTGGTGGCAACTGCGCACTCGTTGAAAAAATCACAAAGTAAAAAGATACATTCATTCCCTCCTTTTTTTCATGCATGCCTCTATCCATAGGTGCAATCATAGCTGTGCAATCAAGCACACATACATGTATACATCTCCATACCCATGCCTGTAAATGAAGGTATAAATACTCAGATACATCGATATATATATATATATATATGAGAATGTTTATCCGTCTCTTGGGGTTTTGTTTCTTGTGTATTCTGCGTGCCTTGTGTATCTTTTTCTCTCGTACAAATGCCTCCATGTATGTATGTATGTACCTGCACATGTAGGACCGTGACACCTCTCCTTCCTCCCGCACATACATATACATATCTATCCACTTATATGTATTTATATATATATATATATGAATTATCTCTGCATCGGAGAAACGCTCCATTTCACTTTTGCTTTGTGCGTGTCACTGTGTATGTTTTGTATCAGGGGATTGATTAAATTGAATGGCGAGCTCTGGCTGGAGGAAAACAGAGCGCCTCCGGCAGATCACGTGAAGCAGGTGAGGCAGAAAGGCGACAAAAGCTAAATGTCTGCATTTATCGTTAAAGACGCTTCGAATCTGAGAACATAAACTGTGCATTGGCGATTTTCCCTTATTGTGCCCAACATCGGTCGATACAATTCCGCAAACGTTTTCTTCTCTTGTCTCAGATCCCGGTAAACTCAGAATTTCCATCCATGCTTTGTACGTGGAAGGCCTGAAGCGTAGGTACCGCTTGCAGAATCGTTTCTCCTGTGCTAGATACTTATACGTTCTATATATAGATATATATGTACATATATATATATACATATATATGCATAAGCATATATATATATATATATATATAGCTGCTTAAATGCGTGTTTGAGTACGTGTATCCAAGATGGATGCCTTGTCATGCATCAGGTACGGTTGTCGTCTGTGGTGACAGGCTGCCTTTTTTCTCGTGAATGAGTCGTTCCTTTTTTCGACGACCTGAAGTTTTTTCTATGTCTTTTTCATTTTTTTTGTTGATTCGTCATTCTCGTCTTACCCCGCCCATCTTTTGCTCCCCGTTTTTCTCAGTCACCGTCATTTACAGTTGCGCGCGGCTCTGCACCTTTTCCTTGCCTCTTGTCTCGGGGAGCCTCTGCGTGTTTCGACTGCTTCTCCGACTGCCTTTCTTCCAGAGAGTTTCGCTGCCTTGTTTTCTGTTAGCGAGTGTCTCTGTCGCGTTTTTCGCTTCTCAAGCGCGTCTTGGCGTCTCTGTCGCTCTAGGGATCCTCGAGACCTTCTGCGCCTGCTTCGTTCGATTCTCAGGTGCGAGATCCGGACGAGGCCGAGCTCGCGAGAGACGCGTCTGAGGAGGAGGAACGAGACTGGAGATGGTGTGAACGGCAGAAGGAGTTTTGCAGAAACATCACGAAAGACCTTCTCGTCGAGGTACGAATTTCACAGAGAAGATCGAGAACTCGCAGACGCCTGAAGAACGCTTGAAAAGAATACATCCACTTTTCAAGCTGCGTTTTCCCTCCTAGATGCCTCTTTGTGTCGCCGCGTTTGTGTCCAGGTGTCCATACACTCGAGTGCCTGTGAAAGTACTCCGTGCGTCTGATGACTTCTCCTTTTCGCATCCTGTGCTGCGGACGGATGGTGTCTATGTTTTGCTTCCGGAGCCTCCACAGTTTCCTCTGAATCGCTTTTGCTTGACCTTTGCTACTGCGTTTCGTGCCCCCCCTGCGCTGCTCTCTCTGCGGGTGTGTGTGAACCCGATTGCAGGATGTGCGGCTGTTTGAGTGGCGCATGCAAAAGTTTCTTTCGCTGCCGCTCCTGACACAGCTGCGGGAGAAGCAGGGAAATGAAATTCACTTCCTCGTCACGGTGAGCCGGGCGGCGAGTTTCGAAGTTCAAAAGATGCGGTTCTCAGAGAGTCTCTTTCAAGACACTTGGAGGCGAAACGTTTGGACAGCGCTCACTCGTCGCGTCACCAAACGTTACGTCGCTCGAAACCGAAGCCGAAGTCCTCGCCGGTGGACCCCAAACAGAAATATATTTGAGAAGCTTTTGCAAATATGGACGAATATTTATTCATTTCTACGTGTATCTTAAAAGAACGAAGCGGATTGAAACACACGGAAACACGGAACCACAACACACATTGATACACAAATGTTTAATCACGGTACATATATATATATATATATATATATATATATATGGATATATATATATATATGGATATATATATATATGGATATATATATATATATGGATATATATATATATATATGTGCACGTTGAAAGAGGGAACGCCTTCAAACACACACAAACAGAAAAACACATCAGACGTTCATAAGCGAATGTCTATTTATATAACAATGTATATAGAAATAGATGTATATTTTGAGGAAAGTTTATATTTCTCGATGGTGTAAAAGTAGGCAAGTGTTTCTGGCGACTCTCTGCACATGTCTTCGCACTTGGATTGGGAGACACGCAGATCCTTTTTTTCGCGTTTCTTGTCCTTTACCTCCAGTAGGGTATCGTTGATGTTTTGTGATTTCTTCTTTTCGTTCCGGTGTATCTTCTTCTGTGCGGCTTCTTCAGGTTTTCGAGTCGCTGCGGTACTTTCTCTCGAAGCCTTTTCTGCTTGTTCGTGACCTGCAGCGTCTCGACAACGTCGTCATTCTCGTATGTTCTGCTTCCTTCTCTTCCTTTTCTCACGAGCCCAAACAGGTTTTCCTCGTACAGCAGCTAAAACGCGATATACACAAGGAAACGGGGGTCTGTAGAAGCAGTGGGGAGAGTGCAGAAAGCGAGGAGAAGGCAGGGAAGAAAAGACACTGCGAGACAAAGAAAAGTGCCTGAAGCAGGAAGGCACCGCAGAACCAGAAGACATGGCTCGAAGTGCGTAGAGGAGAAGCGGAACGACAGCTAAGAAGATGGACAAAACCTAGAGGACACAACAATTAAACTCAGAAGAAAGCACGAGCTGGAACGAAAGAAAGAGACAGTAAAATGAATAGGGCAAGAGCCATGAGGTAGGTGGACAGACGATACGAGAGGAGGAGATGCAGAGAGAGGTAAGAAGGACTGAGATGCGAAAGAAGATAGAAGAGAACACAGCAACTCAAGGTCGGTTTATGGCTTTGTCAAAGATGCAGTACGCGAAGAAGATAAAGGCAAACGCACTGCAGAAGATCGAGAAGGAAGAGAGGACTCAGAGGCAGAAAGCCGAGAAGTGGAAGAAGATAAAGACGTGGAGGAATCAGAAGAAGACGATAAGCGAGAAGATAAAGAGGATGAACTCTTAGAAGATGAGAAGGAAGAAGATGCAGAAGTTGATGATTTGGAAGAAGACAGAGAGGATGACTTCCTAGAAGATGAGAAGGAAGAAGATGCAGATGTTGATGATTTAGAAGAAGACAAAGAGGATGAATTCCTAGAAGATGAGACGGCAGAAGATAAAGTCGTGGATGATTTGGACGACGAGAAAGAGGATTGCTTCGTAGAAGAGTCAGAAGAGGTCGAAGATTTGGCAGAGGAAGAGAAAGTTGAACATGTAGACGGGTGAGAGGACAACGGCGAGGAACCGGCTGGGAGCGATGAGTGCTTAGAAGCAGAAGACGAGAGAGACGAATGAGAGACAGACAGAGTCGTAGAGGGAGATGGCGAAGGTTCTGACACAGTAGACGTCTTCGGTATCTCAGGAGAGGTCTGTGAAGATGGGAGATGACGCGAAGAAGAGAGAGACACTTGACCTGGGGCGACAGCCGCAGGTTGAGATCCTGTGCATTTCAGCGATACATGCAGACGCGAAGATGAGCTTTTCGAGGTGAAACTCATTTCGGTGGAAGCGCCATTTCTCTTCTCGCTGCTTGTAACGTGCGTAATGTCTTCTTTTTCTGAACCTGTTTTCCGCGTGGACACCAGCGAGGCACATGCATGCGCCTGGGAGAGAGACGTAGTGTCTCCTCGGAACGAAGCTTGAGCGAGCAGAGCAGATGAAGAGCTTGTCTTTCTGTCCATCTTTTCAATTTTCGTTTTTTTTTCTGCTGACGTTCGTGGGGGAAAGGAGGAGAGTCAGCGCAAAGACTGCGGGTTTTCTCGTCTCGTTTCTCGGCTTCTCGGCGAGAGAGTGCGAATCGAGTACAGGAACTCCTGTGTACTTGTTTCCTCGGACCTGCTCCTCTGGCGCTCTGAAGAAGGTGGAGGAGGCAGCGTATGTTGAGCATGCAGCTTCTCTGAAGACGCAATTGCCACTGTTTCTGCTGAACGCGGTTGCCGTTTCTTCCCAGGGCCTGCTGGATGCAGGATTGTTGACCGCGCGGTTTCAGCCGAGTCGCGTACAAGTCGCCAGCGAACTGTACAGACACCTGCTGTCAGACTACATCAGCACCCGATACGGTAGGACCTGCAAAAGAAGCGAAAGGCCGACATAAAAAGAGGGAGAGAAATGAGAGAAGGACCGGCGGGGGGAGGGGGACGAAGCGAGGCTCAGACGCGGTGAACGCCTGTGGCTCTGAGTGAGTGACTGTCGCTGCTCCGATCATTCCAAGCAAGCAGGGAGTGAACGAGACTTCATTTCGATCCTTTGTCGACTCCCAGCATCAGTCGCTTTCTCTCTTTTTTTTATCCATTTTCTCCTCCGTGTTGGTCCTCCTCCTTTTTCTTCTTCCTCGTTTTATCACATCGCGTTTTTCCCCCGTCGCCCGCAGGGTGTAACCCGTGTCTTTTCCTGCTTTCCGAGTCCAGTTTCCCTCGGATCTCTCCGCTTCGCTCGAGGCATTCTTGTCCTCGTGTACTTTACCGAGTTCGCGTTCGTTTTCTTTTCTTTTTGTGTCTTTTCTCTCTCTGCAGCCTTCCTTTCCGTTGACCAGAAAGCGAGCTACAACCTGAACTGGTTGATGAATGAGAAATCCATCAAATACCACGTCGACCGTCTCTCCGAGTTTTAATCAGCAAATGGAAAAGCTACAACGTGTAAACTTGACTTGAACGTTTTATTCTCTCTGTCGCATGGAGGGTCAAATCTAAACTTTACAAAGATGCAGGGAGGTTCGTACTTCCTCAGCGGAGTCGGCCGGGGATGTCTTGCTGGTCTGTTTCCTTTTCACAGGACTCCCCTCTCAGCGCTTCTGCATCTCTCTGTTTCTCCTACTTTTTTTTCTCTACAGTGTGTCTGTGCATGCGTCGATCTCCCAGGAGATTGAACCTGCGCCGTCGCGAGGTCCTGCCGCCTTTGCCGTTTCCACCGTCCTCTCTCGACTTGCTCCTCTGTTGCTGTTTCTGTCCGGCTGTCTCTTCGTCGACCTTTCCGGGTCGTCGGTCGTTTTTCCCGCGAACCGAAAGAAAAGGTCTCGTCTTGTTTCTCTTGCCGCATCTTTTCGCTCATCTTTGCTGTTTTTTTGCGTTTCCTCTACTTTCTTTAACACAAAACTATTTCTCTGTCTCTGTACCCTCAACAGCGGCAAGGCTGTGTAGAGAGGACTCATTCTGCGGCTTCTCCACTCTAAGCAAACGCGCGAACCTGCTGCTCGAAACAGCTGGAAGCGGAAGAATTAATAGTATTAATCTCGTGCGACCTTCGGGTTCGTCCACATCGGCTCTACTCTATACCCCTCACTATATACATGCAAATACATATATATATATAAATATGTATAAATATGCGTATATTTGTGTGCGTGGATAACTGCTACGACTTGTAGTGAGTGTGCGCCACATCGTGAAAAAAAAACTCCTGTCCAGGGTGCTCTAGAGACTTCTATGCCTCGGAAGTCAATAGAACTGAGGACCCTACCTCATCCGTACGTGAGTACTGTTGGGGCCTTCGACGAGGACGCGGAAAAAGAAAGCTCTGCAGATGCTGTTGTGTTCTCTGAGGATGGAATCCCCCTTTGATGAGAGTGTATGCTACGAGGTCGGTCTTAGCGCGTCGCATGTGACGACACAGGCAATTGTTTTAGATAGACAGACATGGAAATAGTCTTACCGATTCAACTGTGCGAGGCGGCGAATCACTGCGTCGAGCAGATCTTGCGAAAAGCGAGACTTCTGTCTCTGAACTGCCCCCTCTCACACACCGTCCGGAAGATGCGTGTCAACCGGAGTCAGTGTGTGCTCCCGCGAAACGGCGGCGCGAGAGCCCAAGAAAAGAAGGAACTCCCGGAACGAGAGAATCAAGGAAGTGTGAGTGGCGGTGAGAATGGAAGAGGAAACTCTTAAGAAACGCACAACGCGTTTAACTTGCTCTCGCATGCACAGACGCGCTCCCGTTGAAGGCCGCTGTGTTCGGCTAACCAGCCCGGTCTGGTAAGGTTGGTGACTATGGAGAGGTCTTTGTTTTTTCAGACGCGAAATAAACAGGAACGTAGGAAAGCGGCAAAGAGGTGTGTTCTGCAGTCAAGGCCTTCACGTTTTCACAGGTGGAAATCAAACTGGTGGAAATTAAAGGCAAAGAACGGACTGGGATTCGAGCATGGCCACGCGCCTCTGAACCGTCGCCGGTGTCTCATGTGTGTCATTCGAGTGAGAAACTGGTTGAGAAAAACAAAGGAGAAACGCAAGGAGGAAAGGCAGCGAGAAAGGGAAATAACGTAGGAGAAGAATGCTCGAACGCCTGGAAGAAGAGGGGAAGGGAAGTGACAAAGAGAAACAAGAAACATTTGCCTGTGAGGCCGTCAGATGAACGTTCGTGGACGCTCCACACGGGCCTCAAAGCTGTAGAGTCTCTCGACGGTCAGAAGCAAGATTTCTGAAGGAAAAAAGGACCTGACTAGAAGCACTCAATCGTTCTTTCTTTTTGGTGGTTCGACTCTGCGGGAATCCAGAGCTTTTGCAGCAACATGGAAGAAAGGTGGAAAGCCTGACACGAGGACAACAAGCAGAGTGTGTTTTTGAAGAAGGCGGCCTTTCCTGGAAAACCCCGCAGCCTGTGTGAGTATTCAAAAGCTCGTGGCCGTTTCTTGAAGCCTTAAAAAAGCCATGTCCAAAAACGGCGGAATAGCTTTCGGCAAAGTGACAAGAAAACCACGTCGACTCTCTTTTTCGGCAGAGTCGTGAATCAGGATGAGTCTCTATGTGCAACAACAATCCGGTTCCGCGTCTTTTTCATGTCATTTCTCCAGTGGTCCTCACCCCTGCTACTTTGAATGTGAGACTTCGACTACCTTGTCGAGCGATGACGCATGTTGTTACTTGTTACAAGCCGCCCAAGGGTCGATCGCGAGAATTTGGGAACCGAGCAGTTCAGTTCTTTCATACACTGAAAGGCTACCGCAAGTAAAGAGAAAAATTAATGAAACATCCCTGGTGTGTGACGGGGTCTGTACACTATTGCCGAGCCGCTTTCGTCCACTCGCATTCTGCCGGTTTCCGGGCGCTTTCGAATGCCACGATCTTCTGCTCGAACAGGCCCTCAGCCTTTCTCTGCTCCTCACTCTTAAGATAAATATTGAGAACAATCACAGCAAACGTTTACGCCACAGGCATGGCTTCTTTCGACATCGCGGATATGAACCGTGTCAGCAGAATAGCCAATTCAAACCCCTCTTAAACACAGACACACCTTCCCCGCTTGCGGCATTGCAAATTCACTCGGGATATATATACATATGTTTATACACATATGTATATATATATATATATATATTAATTCATGTATTTATATTACATTATATATATGTATATATGTACATAAATATTTATCAATAAATTAATATACATATATATACATATATACATCCTTATACATATAGATTGATATAGATAGATATATATATTAATATATATGAACCTATGTAGGATACACTAGCTGTGCTTCTCTTGCGACTAGGACTTCATTTTAGATTGAAGAGCCCGTTCGAGGCCTTTAGAAAGCGCGCAGGCGATGCTGTCTCAATGCCAGGAAGAATTTCAATGACAATTTTCTTTGGTGAAATGTATGGGTCGAGGCTTTCTTGTGGCAAGGGAACGCGGCAGCAGAAGGGGGTTCAAAATGATTTATCGGAATGTCTAAAGCGGACACACACGCACAGAATCGCGCTTACAGCGACCGAAACGTTTCTCATGTTTTTCAACGTTTCAGCACTTGAAGAATTTCTCGAGTCGCGCTCTGTGTCCTTCTCTCGCACCAGGCTCTGTCTCGCATCTGGTGCCTCCCAAGAGAAGATCAGTTCCTTCCTTCTCTTCGTCGCCTCTCGACACACGCTGTGCAGCTCTCACTAGGTTGCTTCAGTTTTCGCGCGGCATCTTTTCAAGTAAGAAGAAACTTAAGTGGTGGACGCAAGTCCGAGGGACCATGGGAAGTCGACTGCAAATCTGCAGAACCTGGTCACAGCGAGAGGTTTTACGTTGAACGCGTCTTTCGTCACACATTTGATAAGAGTCGCGTATTCGACTCTGAAAAACGGCAGGCAAGAGGTTTACAGACGGAAACCAGAAGGGTATTGCAGCGGCCCACAGCGACCTCCCGGCCAGTGCTTGCGTGAGCATAAGCCTTGTGGCTTTCGCGTTTTTCTCGCGCAGAAGCAGAATGGAGAGAAGCCACAAAAATCCGGTGTTCAGCGTTTTGCCTGTTTTCAAAGAGAGTGCGTTCGTTTTCCTGCAGCTCCCCACTCAGGTCCAGTTCTCTGAAGAATTCCTTTCTGCCTCAGTCAGCCAGATCCAGAAGCTGCGAGAATCCGTGGATTTCCTCCATTGTTGCGCAAGCAGCTTCTTTCGCAGATCGTCGAAGCTCTAAAATCGCTCTTGTCGGAAGGAAATAACTATGAGAGAGCAAGGCTGCGCTGCCTCCAGGTCAGGCGGGCTTGCGGATGTTGCTCAGCGCTTCCTCTGGCTGAGGCGATTCCAACAAGAGGGAGAATGTTCCTCTGAAACGTCTTCACCAACGATGACAAGTCACTTCGTCCACTGCTGTTTTCTGTTGACACCGGAACGTCGGCTCTGAACTTTCGCAGGGAGGAGGAAAGAGGCACTGCACGTTCTAGAAGAAACTTTTTTTCGTCGAGAAAACATCTAAATTTCCTCTTCTTCATAAGTTCCATTCTAGGCTCACTTGTTTTCTCTTCCTGCTCTCGGTTCCTTGTGAACTTTTGCGTTCCTCACACCCCCGACGAGACACCCTTCAGCAGACGACTCGTCGCGTTTCTCTGCTATGTTTTCCCCTTCGTCGAAGAGTTTCGAGGACCTGTGAAAGGACAGAAGAAGTCCTTGATGTTTTTCTCGCGTCCAAATTCGCTGTGTCTGCGTTCTCGCCGCGCGGCATTTTGCCTGCGTTGCATGCGCTCTCTGAAACGCGGCATCTTTACCTCGAGGAAGAAGGAGGCACAGGAAAGACACGACGCGAAGAAGCTCTCTCCGCGCTCTCTGTGCTTTGTTTCTTGTGAAGAAATCTACATTTTTCAGGAATCTTGTCGGTCGGGAGACTCGTTATTGGCGGATCGACGGAGAGGAAGCCCCCAAGTGGCTTGGCCGGTGACTGCAGCGTTTCGTCGAGTCTGTACTGCACACTGTCTCCGCTGTTGTCGTTTCTTCTTTTTCCAAGAAGAGACTGTTTTCCCTTTCCCCCTTCTGTGCCATTTTTTCTTCGGCGGCCGTTGCCGTTTCCGCGGGTCTTCTCTCTGCTGGATCTTCTCGTTTGCCTGCTTCTTTCTTGGCTGCAGAAGATCACCTCTCACATCTTTGTCTCTTCCCAGCGGCCGGCGAGAGTCTTTCATCTCGCGTCAACGTTTCTTTGTTCCTTCGCTTGCATGCTTCTTCCATCTTCTGTGGCACCTCGCCGTTTTCCGGCGTCCTTCTCACCTGCCTCCCTCTTCGTGACCTCTTCGTCTCCGTCTGTAGTTCCTTTCCTCTCCGTTTGTAGTTCCTTTCCTCTCCGTCTGTAGTTCCTTTCCTCTCCGTTTGTAGTTCCTTTCCTCTCCGTTTGTAGTTCCTTTCCTCTCCGTTTGTAGTCCCTTTCCTCTCCGTTTGTAGTTCCTTTCCTCTCCGTTTGTAGTCCCTTTCCTCTCCGTTTGTAGTTCCTTTCTCCTCTCTGTCTCGCCTGCCTCCTGCCTTCCGGTTTCTCTCCGCTTCTCTCGCTGTTCCCCGCTGTCTCTCCTCGTGCGATGCTTCCTTGACCTGCCTTCGAAGATGCCGAGAGACCGCGGCGGCGCGGCTGTATGGGAGGAACGCGAAGATCCTCCGCTCTGCCTCTCGGCCGCAGGCGCGTCTCTGGGGTGTACCGAGTCTTCTCGTCCTCACTCTTCTCGGCAGCCTCGCGGCCACAGCATCCACGCGCAAGAGAACGCAAGAATTATGAAAGGTCTGACCGTGAGGAAGACGTTCGTTCTCGGCAGCTACGCCTTTAGGCTGTCGCCAGTGGTAAGATCTCGCTGGAACCAGAGAGAGGCCAGAGTGGAGAGCAGGAGAAGCGCGAGATGACATCCAGACGCGCAAGCGAGAAAGTGCAACACAGGGAAAAGAGACAGGGACTCTCGCTCTCGAGGCCTCACACTTGTCTTCACATACACACACTTACAGAACGCATCGTATCTCCCCTTCGTTTTTTTCTCATTTTCCCCCATTTTTTCCATCTCCTTTTTTTCTCTTTTTTTATCTTTTGTTTTTCTCGTGTTTTTCGTTTTTCCTTTTTTATCCTGCTTCTTTGCCTTCGCGTCTTCTCGACCTCCTCTCTCTCTGTGTTCTCCTTTTTCCTCGCTTGGCCTTTCTCCGGTTTCCTTTACCGTCCGTCTTGGTCGTCTTCTCTCCCTCTGCTTTCCTGTCTCGTATGTCTTTTACTGTCCTCCGTGCCTTTGTTCCCTCCCGCGTTCTGGCTGCTCTCCGCTCTACGTTTGCTTCCTCTGCTTCCTCCTCTCCGCCGTCCGTTGCCTCCACATGGTTGAGAGTGTCTAAACCGTCCACTTTTGACCTTTTCTTGTCTTCCTCATTTTCTTAAGGAGAAGAAGAAGTACAACGACATGACCCACAAGTGGACCTGCCTGCTGCGAGCGCTGAATGGAGAGGACCTGACCTACTGCGTGAAGAAAGTTGTCTTCGAGCTCGATCCTTCTTTCGTCAACCCCAAGAGAAGTAAGAGAGACGCTCGGAGGAAAGAGACATGTCTCTTGCGGAGAGGCACACTGGCAGACGCGAAGAAGAGAACGAGCTCTGTTTCTTGGTCGAGCACATGCCGACAGAGTCCTGTGAGTGAGGGTGCAAAGCTCGGATCTCTCGATCTGGAGACTGGAGCTTTCCGCCAGGCCTTTCGCTTTTTTCTACTCTCTCCCCGATCTCGAGTCTCGACTGGTCGACGCTTGGTGTTTGTGAGAGAAAGCGAAGGCATCCAAATTTGTCGAAAGATAAAAAACGCGTTGTGACATTTCGTTCTCGGCTTTCAGCGTTAACCCACCCGCCGTACGAAGTCTCTGAGGCAGGCTGGGGCGAGTTCCAAATTTCTGTCAAAGTTCACTTCCTCGACGATTCTCTCCCGCCTGCGGAGCTCCGCCACTTTCTTAGGGTACGTTTCGCTTCTTTTGTGCCCTTTCTTCGAGCCTTCTACGAGTGTGTTTCCAGTCGTTTTCTCATCTCGACTTCCTTCTTCCCTTCGCGTTGAGTCCTCTTTTTCCTCCAGCGTTTACAAGGGAAAAACAGGCCTTTCGTCGAGGTCATCTTGCCTGCGACTCTTTGTCTCCACCCTAACTCTTCCAGATGTCGGTTCTTCTCTCGTCCTCCACGCTCTTCTTGGCGTCCACTCTTCTGATCTCTCACTCTTCTCTCGTCTACTGCTGTTCTCTTCACCGTCTTTCTGTTCATATTTTTTTTCGCCTGCCTCCTCATGCCTGTCCTCGCGCCTCTCGTTTGGTCTGCATTTCCGCTTTTTCTCAGCTCAATCCGGAAGGCGGTCATGTGGTGGGGCCTTGCGTCGCCGCCGAGGTACGGATTGCATGTAGCAGAACATTAAACGCTCGATCCTTCTTAACGCAGGTTTCTATGGGCGGCTTTCTCTTGGCTCTCTCCGTTCCTTTCTTGTAAAGAGACGCGACTCGCGTCCTTCTCTGCGGCAAGCGCTCGCAAAACTCTGATCTTGCCTTTCCAACGAAAACAGACACGACGCAGAGCTGAGATCGTTCGCTCTCCGGGAGAGAAACTCTGCTCGAGGCCGCAGAGGCTCTCTCGTTTGTCCGTATGCTCATGCTAAAGCGCAGCCCTCTGCGCTTCGCATGCAGGACCAGCTGTCCGCATCACATAAACTGCCTTCTTTCTTTTCCTGTTTGACGTCTCTCACGGCAAGCGGTTTTCGAAGTTCTGGTCGAAGCGACGTTTTCTTGGCTCTCCAGTTGGTGGAAATCTTCTCTCCTCTCACCAAGTGCCTTCAACTGCCAAAATGTTTTTTTTTCGTGATTTCGTGAATTTTCTTCTTGGTGTAAAAGAGCAACGACTTCCTCTGCATGAGTTTCTGTCTCGTTGGAAAGCTTTGTTTTTCCTCGGAAACGTTGGTTCAACCTCTTTTTTGAAGTGAACGCCCAGCTTTGGATGCGTCTCGGTTTTTAGACTCTGGACGAGGTGTTGATTCACGAGCCGAAGGAGAGCTTCTACGACGTCCTCATGGAGGGCCCGCACAAACCTGCAGCGCCCCACCACCTTGAAAAGTTTTTTCTTCAGCAGCAACCTCGCTTCGACGAACAAATGAAACTGCTCATGGGCGCACAAGGCGTTGTTCAAGTGAGAACAAGAAAGGATGACCTTCTGTCGCTCACGCGTTTCCTCTCTTGTCTTCTTCGTCGCGTCTCGTGTTTCCTTTTTCTTCTTCACGCAGTCGCCGCCCTTCCCCGTCCTCTTCTCCCTTCTAAGTGCTTCCTCCTTTCTACTTCTCCCTGATGTTTCCTGTCGCTGCTTTGCTTTCTTTGCCTCTCAGCTACCTTTCGTCCCTTGTTTTCTTCGTTTTCGAGGTCTCTATGTTTGGGGGTGTGTGTTGGCTGCATGCAGTCTGGCAGTCAGGTGCTTCTGATCGCTTGAACTGTCTGCGTCGGCTCAGTCTCCTTCTGAGGTTTGCTCGGCACGACTCTGTTGGAGGAGACTCACGGCCTTTTTCACTTCTTGCCCCTGCTTCGTCTCGCGTGCAATCGCTCTCTCCTCCTCAATCCTCGATTCCTAGGTCTCTCTCTCGATAAAGGTGCATCCCTTTGTCCTTTGCTTACAGGCGGAGAGCATGAGTTTGATGTCTGAGGCCTTCGCGTTGACACATCGAATTCGCCAGCTCCAGGCTGCGTGTGACCCTCGCGTCTTCCAACATCTGCGGGCGCAACAGGCCGCCGTCGTCTCTCCGCCTGTGCCTGCATGCGACCTAACGGTCTCTTCACCCTCCACGGCTGCGGCGATGTCTCCCGGCATCGGGATCGGCCTCAAAGAGACCCTATCTCTCGCCGCGGTGGCTCCAGGGTCTCCTGGAGAGTCCCCTGCACAGACGGGAGTGCAGGCCCCCCGGGGCGCGGGACCAGCATCTTCGGGGACTCTCCCTCTCGGCGCGAACCCACTGGGCGACCTCCACCGCCGAGTGTCTCCGCCGGAGGCCGCAGGCGCCCCCGGGGCCGGCGCTGATGTCTCCGCGCCCGCCCCGGGGCCCGATGGATCCCCACAGCCGTTCGCCGAGGCGCCCGGCACAGTGCCGCCGGGGGCTCCGGCCGCGCCCTACGCGGTCGTGGGCGCGGCATTTGGAGCCCAAGGAGCCGATGAGAAGACTCCAATGCTCGACGCGCAGGCTCTGCAGCAGCAGATGGTGCTCCAACAGCAGCAGGCTCAGGTGCTCCTGCAACAGCAACTCTACCACGCTCAGCAGCAGCAGTATTTGATGCATGCGGCCCCAGGGGTCTTCTTTCCCAGCGACGCGAAGCGAGGCGCCGGCGCGCCCTGTCCCCAACAAGTGTCTCCTTTCGCACAGCCCCCGGGGCCTTATCCCAACGGCGGGTCGGCGCCTGGCAACCAGGGTGTGGTTTTTCCTCGCGCACCTGACGCAGCGGCTCAGGCGTCCTCAAGCGTCCCTCACAAAGAGTGAAAAGAGACAGGAGAGACTGAAAAGGAGACACGAGAAAAGATGGGAGACGAGGAGACAGGAGAGAAAACCGAACGGAGACAAAGGGGAAGATTCTAGAAGAGACAGGAAGCAAACTCAGAGAGAGAGTCTGGGAGGAAACAGAGATCTCGGCCAGAGACAGTGGAAGGACAGGAGACAAGAGGGGGAGAAAAAATGAACAGAAAGAGAGAACGACAGGAGGGAGTGCACAGGGAACGAAAACGAGACTGTGAAGAACACAGAAAGAGAGAAAAGAAAACAAGAAGATGGAAACAGCGAACGCGTTTCGGTTTCCTTCAGCACTCTTGTCGCGTTTTCGCAGTCGCTGTGGGACGTGCGAGAGGCACCTTTGACTTCAGTCGGTTGTCGAATGTTTGTTCAGTTTCTCGACCTTTTGCTTCGAAAGCTGGACGAACAAAGTCACCTTTCTCAGCCAAATGCGAAGCATGCGAGGCGCCTCGCCAACGACAAGCAACCTGCCCTCGGGAAGGAGTTGCTTGACACATCTACCGGCCAGCTTAGATACATCTGTATATAGTATACATGCGTATACAATATGTATACATACATATGTATATATATATATATATGTGTTCAAGGAGAGACTTGAATAGGAACGCATTTACAGTTGTACAGGCGTATGTAGACTTGCTAAAAAATTAAAAACAGCTGATATATATATATATATATATATATATGCATATACGTATATAGCTTTATACGTATGCGCGTACATAAGTGACTATATATATATATATATATTATGTGTGTATTTGTCTGGATATATGTAGAACACTAGTCATACTACAGTTGAGGTATCCCGGCGGGAGAGGTGAGTCGCTTGAGAGGTCCTTCAGATATTTTGTTTTTGCGTTTTAGAAAAATTGACGACTTAAAGAAGATGCATCGTACTGCAAAGCACCGACGCTGGCGACAAACAGTCTCTAAACATCTGACAAGCAGCTGACAAGAAATACCCTTGATGCATCAGGGGAGGGAAGTCCGACGCTTTAGGCAAAAGAGACAAACACAAGACGAAGACACGACGCATGCAGCAGAGGTAGCCATTCTGGAGACAGACGGTTCGCAACGGAAATGGACTTTAAAAACGTGAACGCCGGGAAAAGACAAACAAAAAAGCCGAGGCACCTAGGTGCAGACGCGTTTGGTGGAGCTGAGGATTTCTGTTACCACTTGAAGACAAATAGGCACGGCTACACCTGCTGGCGCAGAGAGTATTAGAGCGAGAGAGTAACATACGGGTGTCTTTCAACCCCAAGCGAGGCCCAGTTACCTTCTCGGACTAACCGTAAATAACGACAGATACTCAATTAACATCTGTTCAAACAGAGACATATATATGTATATATGTGCATATATGTATATATATATATATATATATATATATATATATATATATATATATATATAACTACGTATATACACGGCAGTATACTGGAATCCCAAGCGCTTGCAGCCATGGTTCCCCTGCGTCGTGAGCTGTGTTCTCGGTTTCCTCTCTTCACTGTTGGCCTTCCTTGTTTAGCTTGCATTGCCGATGTTTTCCTCTTATCCTCTCCCTTCCTGCAGTGCGACAGTGCGTGTGTAGGGTGCCTGTTCTCTCGCTTCTACTTCTTCTGTTCTCTCCATTCTTCGCTCTGTTCCTCTAGCTCTTCTTATCCGTCTTCATCCTTCTTTCGTCTCCCTGTTCTTCTCTCCCCTCTTGTTCGAGCTCCTCTTCGCCGACTTCTTCTACCTGATGTTCTCTTCTGGCTTCTAGTTGTTGTTTTCTACCTGCGGCTCCCCGTGAAGCGGCGGAAGCGGCGCGGCTCTTCTGCGCCAGGCCTGCCCGGCTGCCGCTCCCAACTTCTTTCGCAGCGTTTTAATTCCTCCACACCTTCAGAACGCGGTCTTTCGATCCTGAGCAACGCAGAAGAAACGGCGAAACAGGACAGCTTCAGTCAAGGACAAGGCAGCATGCAAGTTCTTCAGTCCTCCCTCAGATACACGGAGCCCCCCCAGAAAGAAGGATTCCCACCCTACGTGCACCTGTCGCTCAACACACTTCGCACAATATGAGAATATAAATTTATGTATACATATACATATATATATACATATACACATCCACAAATATATATATATATATATACATATTTATATACATATATATATATATATATATATGTATATGTAGATATGCATTTACACGCCTCTGTATACGTGCACATCTGCGTATGCATATATGTGGAATATAGGAGTCACTATCACTGTTTGTATGCCGACAGACTGCGGGACATGCCTGCCACCGTTTCCACCTCTGGTACGCTTTCTCCCTCCTGGTGCTGGAAGTGCACAGCCGCTTCGTTTTCCTGGTTTTCCTGGCATGTTTTCTGACCAGAAGCTGCGTAGCTGCCGACGACACTCCAGTCGACGGCGTAGACTTCGTCTGCGTGACCGGGGAGGTCTTCTTTGAGTTTTCGCGTCTCTGCATGCCAGACTTTCAGCGTGCTGTCGCCACTGGCTGAGAGGAGGAGACGGCTGTCGCTGCTCCACGCGAGCTGGTAGACAGGTCCGACATGACCTCGCAGAGTCGACAAGTAGACGCCCCGTCGGCCATCCCACAACCTGAAAATCGGAGAAAAGTAAGCCAGATGGTGTGAGGAGCTTGTAAATAGAATCCTAAAATGCGCACAAGGGGGGAAAGGGGGGGGAAAATTCAGCCGCGAATCGACACACCCACAGAAAATTTTATTATCTCTCGCAGGTTCCGTTCAACGTCCCCTGACATGACAGAGCCCACATGTGGATCCGGGGAGAGTGAGGCGACCCGTAGGGAGAAGAACAAAAGCCAAGAACGAACAGGTGCACACAGTCGCTCCGAAACATGGCTACATGTCAGAACAAGCGAACCTACCGAATGGACTTGTCGAAGGAGGCGGAGGCGATGTATCTTCCGTCGGGAGAAAACGCAACCTACGGCGAGGTCCCAGGGCATGAACGAGAAAGAACTGAACTGAAAGTTTCTTAGGTGACAAGGAAAGCTAGGTGAGTCACCAGCTTCACAACATGGTGTCGTCCACATGGAAACCACTCTATCGCAAGCATTTCCTGGCTCTCTCTTGGGATCTCTCGCTTTCTCTGTCTGTCCTTCTCTCTCGCTGTTCATTCGCCCAGTCCTCCGTGCTCACATGCTTTTCGACCTATGCAGACATGTCCTTTTGCATCGGAACACCCCGCTAGCCAAAGAATCAACTCGTCCATGCTAACAGACACATACATTCATAAAACAAACATATGTGCTCACCAATCGATACACACACGAGCATGCTGCACTATATATATATATATATATATATATGTATATGTATATATACATTAATGTGTGGAGAGGCAACTGATCTGAAAAGGCACCGCGTCTCGTTTCTTCTCTCTTGGTGTTTCCCCGACAAAGAACGCACCGCGCGCTCACATATTCACACGAGCGTTTCGTACCTGAAGGAAGCGAGTGCATGCGCGCAAACGCCGGAATCACTTTGAAATTAAATCCACTCGCACCCACTCACGGGCACGACTTGCGCATACAGGAGCGACGAGAAAAAGACATTTCTGACTACGCCCTCGAGGAGAGAAGCAGTGACACCGTGTCCTCGCAGATGCTAGAAAAAACCGCCCTGGGTTTCCTTCAAAGTTTTCGACTTACATGATTAACCAGCTTTTGATGTCCACTCATGCGGCAGACTTGGACGAGGCCCTTGGGCGCCCCAACATGTTTCCAGAGAATCAGCGTCGAATCGTCGGACCCAGAAAGGACTTTCTCCCCACCGCTCTGAACATAAAAAAAAACAATAGCTGGTTGCCACTCACAGGCCAAAAGACATATGTCCTTTCTTTTCACTTCTCTTTTCGAAAGGGAAGTGGAGCCTCAGGCGAAACGAACCGACAGGCCAAAACAAATCGAGACTTTCTCCTGAGGCTCTGTCCTCTTCTTCCTCTTCCTTAGTCTTCTGCAGTCGGATTCGTGGCTCTAAGGTGGGCAAGCGTCTCTGTTTTTCAGCTGCTTTCTTCCATCTCTTTGCGTTCGCTTGATGCCCTCTCAAGCGGTGAGCGCCTTACCGTTTTGATACACGCCTCATAGCGCTTCCTCGCGGCTTCGCGCATCTCTGGAAAAGCGAAAAAAAAAGAACAACGCGAGAAGTCCAAGACTTTCGGAGTGACGAAAACGCCGTTTGGAGCGCCTTCGCCTGCCAATTTGTGTTTTTGCGCAGTTTCGTTCAACCGAAGTCAGATGCGCATATGCAGAAGCACTCGAACAAAAACGAACGATGGCTGCTCTCGTCCAGCGACAGCCGCGCAACTGTACCCTGGTGAAGCTACCTCACACTGCACGATGAAAAGTAGGAGAAAGCGTCGCAAAAAAGAAGAAGTAAGAATAAGAAATTGCCTGAAGAAGTAAATACATGAACCAGGGAAGTCACATTGACGTGAGCATGGAGGTGTTCAGGGTGCATGCGTGTGAAGAAAAAAAAGCGTCGCTTTCTCTCGGATCATAAAGGCATGCAAGCCTGGACGTTATCTCTTTGGGCATGCAATCGTGGACACAGTCAAAGACACCAACTCTCTGCATACGCATCTGCGGATCCATGAACAAGACACGCAAGGATAAGCGCATGCACGCGCATAAACCTGTAAATCTCGCTACACACACATACACACACAAAAGTATGTATGCCATCCGCTTGCAAACATCTGTCGAAAGGCGCAGTTGCGGACATGGAACGTCTTGATGTGAGTAGACAAAAGTCAGCGGAGAGAGAAGCGCTCTGGATCTGCGGATTACCGGAGGCCGAGGCAAAAGGCTGAGCGCCCCTTTCACCGAAAGGCCCAGCGCGCGTGACGTAGTCTGTGCTGAGGGCGAGCGAATTGACCCAGTGGCCATGGCCTTTCAGGTCGGAAACGAGACGCCCAGAGACGCAATCCCAAACCTTCAGCGTCGTGTCTCGGGAGGCCGTGTACAAATACCCTGAAAATGTAGAAACAGTCAAAATGAAAAAAGAAGGCGAACGCATACGAAAATGGAGAAAAACGGAAGGACAAAGTGAACAAGAAAGGTGGAAGAAAGTGAACGAGAGAAAAGCACACCTCGAATCAACGAAGAAGGAAATGGAAGAAGCAGAAGAAAAAAGTGGAAGATGAAAGCACCGAAACAAAAAAGAACGCAGAAGAGGAAGAAAAAGAGACGAGAGCAAGATTGACATTATTGAGAAACAGTAAGACGCGAAAAACACGACGAGGCACATTTTCATCAGGCGTCGCATCTTTCAGGCACTCTAAAGTTCGAAGAAAGAGAGGAAGTACAGAGAAGCGACAAAAAAGGGAGAAAGAAAAGGAGGCGCGGGAGCAGAAGATAACGAAGAACTAACGGCAAAGAGAAAAGTGAAAAGAGGTGTAGAAAGTCCTACATCGCGGTGCAGGGGCATTGAGCGACGTCCACAAAGAAAACACAAGCACAATGAAGGAACGCAGAGAGAGAGAGAGACAAAGCGAGAGAAGCTGCAAGCGAAAGGCAAGCCCAAGGGCGCGAAAACGGAACTAATGTGAAATTACCACGAGGACACGAGAAAAACGGACATTTTTTGTGAACAAAAGATGCACGTTGTGGCCGGCAACAGCCGATCTTGATTCCCCAATCGAAACGTCGCAAAACGTTCGTGAAAAAAACAGGAACTCACCTTCCTTCTCTCCTGACCATTTGACTTGCGTGATGCTATCGCGGTGTCCAGACAGCACACGCAGGCACTGGAAAGTCGTTGTGTTCCAGAGCCTCACTGTGCTGTCCTGCAGCGCGAAAGCCGGACAACAACGAAAACACAGCACACAAGAACAAGCGAAAGCACCAGTAAAGAGCGAAGACAACAGCAATGAAGAACAGACACCAGCAATAACGAACAATACAAAGCAGTAAAAAGCAATAATGGACAATGAAGAACAAGAACGCAACGGAACAAAAGGCACTTCTGTTTGTCGAGTCTCCAGTGATGGAGACCAAGAGAACCAGGAGACTGCAGCCCTCGACCTGACATGGAGACAGAACTCGTCGAACGTGATATCCAGTTGGAGAATCGAAGCGCTCGGCGAGCCGAGAAGGGATGACACAGGCTGAGCACAGGAGGCGACAGAGCCAGAGGAGAACGAAGGCATCGAGACGAAGCTTTGCAAGGACGAGATCGAGAGGTCTCGTTCCAAGTCCTTTTCCGCGAGGGGGTCACACGCCGAGTTTCGTTCTTCACCTTTCGATCCCTCTGATTCTCCCTGCCAACTTTAGCAAAGAGTGTCGCCCGCTTGTACCTTGCTGGCACTCGCAAGCATGAGCGAGGGGAACGGCCGACTCTGTTCTGAGTCGTCTCCACACACTGAAGAAAGATGCAGAGGCTGCCATGCGAGCGCCGTGACCGGTTTGGTATGGCCCTTCAGTGGGATGCCTGCCGCGTCGCCGGACGCGCCCTTCCAAAGGCGAAGCGAGCCATCCTGAAAAAACGCGAGGGGAAGCAGTCGCCTGCCTCGCGTGGAGATGAAGAGACGGAAGGGGGCCAGGAAGCGCGAGAGAAGAACCGAGGAAAGGAGACGGGAGTGGTGGTTGAAAAGGACTGGAAGAGGTGACCTTCGAAGCGAGGAGAGGGGCGAACACGGCGGAAAAAGCCAGAAGAACGTGAGGAAGCAGAACGCGAGAGAGGAGGGCACAGAGACCAAGGCGCAGAGAATCGAAAACAAGAAATCAGGGGAGAAACGAGAAAAGAGAGGAAAAAAAGAGAGGGGGCGCGAGCGACGCGGGAGCCGGGAGAACGAGAAAGACGCAGCAAGAAAGAGGAAACAAAAAGCGGGCAAGGAAGCAGGGAGACCAAGGAGAGACGCTACGCAAGAGAAGACAGGAAGGAAACAAGAAGAAGAGAGAACACTCGAAAACACAAGAAAGAGAACAAGAGAACAAGCGAGAGAGAGAAGGATAGAACGAGGGAGTGAGAGGACAGGAAGAAGAACAGGAGAGGGGACCAGACACACGTTTCAAGAAGAGAAACGAAAAACCGAGATGAAAGAGGTACCAGTAAGTGGGAACGAAAGCAGACAGAGAAGAGAACAAAGTAGAGAGAACAAGGATATAGAACAGGGAAATCGAGAACAAAGAGTGGCGATGCCCAGCGAGGAGGAGGGAAGCGGGTGCGACACTACTAGCAAGGCAGGAAACGGAGACATCAATGGTTTGTTTCGAGCAAAAACGAAAGCCTGTGGTCGTTCGTGAATTTACCATCCCCGCGGAAGCGAGCAGCTGGCCGTGCGGCGCCCAGGCGAGACAGAGGACCCAGTTGGAGTGACCCTTCAAGGTGCGCAGAGGCGTTTCGGTGTTCAGACACCACAGCCGGACCGTCATGTCTCCGCTGCCAGAGGCGAGTTGCGAACCGTCCGGACTGAACGCGACGCAAAGAATCGCCTCCGTGTGACCTGAAAGGGAAAAGACGCGACTCGGAAAGTGAGGGAAATCAAAGAGAGGGGAGATGAGGAAAGAAGCGAGGGGAGGGACGGCAGGAGAGGAACCGCAGCGAAGAAGAAGCAGAGGGGAGCCGGAAAGAGACGAAAAGGAGAGAACGCGCGAAGAGGAGAAAACGGTTTCCGACGAAGACTGAGAAGCGAAAGAAGCGAACGCGGAGACAGCATCACACTGACTCCCACAGTCAGCTACTGACGCTACTCCTCCTCAAGCGTTGAGAGAAGAAAGAAGAGCTGCGAAATCTTTCACTTGTCGTTCCTCTGCGGCGAGGAACGAACGCTCGCTGAAGAGCAGAGGTCTTCGCACCTTCCAGAGAGGTCGAACACCGCGTGAGAGGCCGGACTTTGAAGGCTGCGAGAGGCGCGAAGCGAATGTGGAGGACGCGCTCGGTCGAAGGATTTGTCGAGGCGTCGAAGGCCTCTTGCAGAGAGTCGGTGATTTCGATCCGGTTGTCGTCGATCGTCAGAGAGAACTCTTTCCGGACTTTCTTCTCGTCTTCGTCTTCCTCTGTCGGCTCCTCCAGAAGCAATTGATTCACCAAGTCTTCAAGCTGCTCTCGGTGCATGCTGATGAAAAGGATTGAGAGAGCGCAGCAACGGGAGGACATTGTGAACGGGGCGAGAGGCGAAAGTCGGAAGACGAAACAGAGAAGCCTGAGGGTCCTTGGGGGTTCGTGGAGACAGAAGCGAGTTGGGGATGCACACGGCAGAGGCGGCGACAAGCGGAAAACCTTTTTCGGATCCAGGGCAGGAAAGAGAAGAACAGCAGTAGCGGGGGAGACGCGCGGCGACAGTCGTCGACAGACGTAAGGAACAGCAAGAAGACAGAGACACCGAGGAGGGAGGACAATCGACGAGAAGCACGCAGACAGAGAGTTGCGGAAACAGCAGAAAGGCGAGAGGCGCGCGAGGGCGAGGAACAGAAGACAAGAAGTTGGAGAAGAAGAGAAGCCGCTAAAACTGCCAGGCAGCCGCGAAGAAGAAACGAAATGATTGCGACTGAAAAGCTGAGAAGACGGAACCGAACACAAGTCACCGAAATCTGACGACACTGCCTGATGCCCATCGGAGTTGCTGGCGATAGAAGGGACTGCTTCTCAGCTGTTTTCGCTGTTTTACAAGACCTTTCAGAGCCAAGTTTCGACAACGCGTCCTCCATGAAGCAGCACTGCGCATACTTGGAAAGCCGCCCTGTATGTGCGGTCGATCGAAGGAGACACAGACCCCGATTGCTGCAGAGAGAGACGCCTGGTCAACTCGTTTCTCTCTCCAGCCAACAGAAAGCGACATCCCGGAGCACGAGAGAGCCGTCAGATGAAGCGCCCGAGACGTGAATAGCCACGCATGTTCCCCGAAGAGAACAGAAAGCCTCACCTCAGAGGCACCGCCAGCTGTGTGCCGAGAAGATTGTCTTGATGGTCACAGAACTGAATCACCACCTCCTTGTTGACCCCAGAGCCTGGGCTCGCGACCTCGCCCCCCTGTTGCTTGGCGCGCTTCGCAGGCGGCGCCGAGACCTCCTCGGCGAGATGCATGGTGAACAGAATGAAGGTAAAGAGAGAGAACTGCCGAGGAAGGAGAGAGCTGCTGAAAAGAGGGAACGCCAGTGGAGACCTCAGCGCAAAGGCCGAAACTGCGTTGGCGTTCCTCAGCAACGAAAAAGGAACAGTAGAAGAAGAAGCACAAGAAGAAGAGCAAGCAGTACAAGCGGGAGAGCAGGGAGAAGAACAAGCAAGAGAGCACGAGAGAGAAGAAGAAACAAAAGAAGAAGAAGAAGAAGGACGAGCGAGAGACTAGGAGAGAGAACAAGAGAAAGAAGAACAAGAGAAAGAAGAACAAAGGAAGGGGTGGCCTAGATCTTGGTTCTTCAGCTGTTTAGACGGGGCAGGTTTTCACGGCTTTTCAGGCTAGGAGAGATCGAAGTATTTCAACAGACACACCACCGACGGTCACCAGAAAACAGATGGACGAAAAGGAAAGGAGAAACAAAGATCGGGGAGACGAGGAAAAACAATTCGCGAACGGAAATAAGCGAAGACAAGTCGAGCAGTTCCGGGGCCTCTCCGACTTGGTGCCGTAGATGGAAACGCCCTCAAAGCATAGCGAAATGGGAGAGGGCGGGGCGTCTTCTTTCTTAATGGACAAAAAGCTTTTTTCTTAAACTGGGGAAAACAGACTCCCTGCGGGTCTTTCGCGAGTTGAGTCGCCCGTGGGATGGCGCGAGGGACATGCGCAGCAGAGACGGCCGACAAAGGAGAGGATGTCTTCAATCTCCTCGACAGGAGACAGAAAGACTTTTTTTTGACATCTGGTCGTTTCCAGAATGGTTCGTTGGCGTTCTTCCTTTTTCGCGAGAGGCAAATCGCGCTATATGGACGTCGTAGTTTCCCGTGCATGCAGATTTCTTTTTCAGCCGCATGCAATGAATACTCGCGACGAACTCGAGAAGCACAAAAAAGAAGAATGTGGATTAAGACGTCTTTTTCGGGATTTCAGTGACTCGCTTCCATAGCTGGTATTTGTTGTGCCGTTTGTGCATGTTCTGTCTTGGAGACAGGTTCTTTAACTCCTCGGGCATTTGTGCAGCCGCGGATTCTCCTCGACACCGTTCTCTCTATAACGAGGCGTTTCGTCTCCCTTTTTTCCAACACCACTTGCATGTACTGTCCTTTTCTTTTGTCTCCGTCACCTCGTTCATGTTTCCCCCCTGTCCTTTCTCTTTTGAGTCCGGTTTTTCACTCTTCTCGCCACCACCCGTTCGTCGAGTATGCCGCTGCCCCGGCCTCCAAGCCTAGACTCTTCTGCCCTTTTCTCCAGCAGTCGCGCGCCCTCGCCTTTCGCCTTGCCTTCCATCTTCTGCCGATATTCAGTCCAGACCCTGCGTCCATGTTGACAAAGGTGGTGTTCAGTCTCTCCTCTCCTCTTGCTGTCTGTTTCTCTTCGAAACCCTCTGACGTTCGTGCATGCGGAGAAACCTGTTAGCTTCGTCTACAAAAAGCTTCGCATCCAATAATGACACTTGAATCTGTCCCTCTCCGTGACCTGCATGCGTCACCTTTCTCCTCGTCATTCCCTATGGCTCTCGCAGCTGAAGACAAGCCTGTCTCTGCCTCCCGCCCCACAGTCTCTGGCTGTTCTCCCGTCGAGCTTCATGGCGTCTCCTCACGCGCCCCGTCGCCCTCTCCTCTCCGTCCCTCGCTGTCCAAAGTCCTTGTCGAGTCCTTTGCGGCCCTGCAGAAGCAGGAAGGCTCTGCTATCCCGCACCTCGAGGAAGTGGTCGACGAGATTTTCCAACTGCATGCGCCGCCCCTGATTTCGTTGCATGCGCTAGCTGCGCCCCCTCGGCTCTGCAGCAAGCTTCTGCAGCTGCTGCAGAAGCATCACCCTCTTCAGTTTGCAGAGACAAGCCGGACAGGCAGCAGAGAGGATGCGAAGGACGCTGAGGAGACAGGTGGTGAAAAAGAAGAGAACGGAGAAGCAAGTGGAACGCAGGCAAAGGACGGAGAGGAAGATGTGTGTGTATTCGTACCTTGGTGGAAGAGAGAGGGAAGACGCGTTGCCCTCCACTTCCTCAAAAGATGCAGAAAGACAGAACGAGGAGGGCCGGTCCTCCTTCTGCTCGGTACACATCCACAGGTGGGTTCGGAGACATTTAAGGGACAAGCAAGTGACTGTCGTTTCACTAATTCACTCCTCGAATGGTGTGGATGCGAACACACAACAACATGAAAGAGGCTCGTTGTCATGGTAGCGCGGAGGACGCCAGAGTTTGGAGGTGACATGCACATGCAGGGTCGAAGGACAAATCAAACAGAGGGATCGTATGCAGCGCGGCTTGTCTTGAATCTGGAGAGACCGTCGACTGTGGAGATGCGAGTCTCTCACTCTCGCGCGTGATCTCGTGTCTCTGCCTGCATCGATGTTTCCGTTTCAGTCGCATCCTCGAAACCGTCTTTCCTTCGCTTTTTGGGCGCATAGATCCAGTCTGGGAATTCCTCCCAGTACGTAGTGGACTCATTTTGCGAAACGCACCCTTCATTGGTCACAAGACGACATGTATGTCGCTGTATGTGAATTCGCAGGATTATTTTCATTTCTTTTGGCACGTATGTGGTCCTGTGCATGTGACCGAATGTCTGTAGACATTTGCTTTCGAGTTCGCAGGGTGTGAGTGTTGATCTGTGTATATCGGCGTTGAGTTCTGTGCAGTAACTTACCGTGGCTTATCTGTGGCTACCGAAGTGGCGTAGTGGAGACCATAAACAGGATAATCGTGTGTTGATTTTTTCTCACTCACCCATTTGGAATCCTCTGCATGCTTTGTTCGTACGAAGACTGCATATTGGCTGCACCTGTCCTCAAGGATTAGTGTCGTCCCGGAGATGAAGTGCATGTGGAGTTTAGTTCTAGACTATCTTTGCTTTCCAGCTCCATGTTACACTACGCTAGCGGGCCGTGATCTTTTTTCCACCAACCGATCTCAAGCTGATCTCCACGCCTTGCACAGTATCTGTGTACCGACAGCTTTTCTCTGCTTCTTGTGGTTTCTGTGTTTTGATATGCAGAAGCTCCATGACGAGGTCCTCGACTGTCTCCGAACCTGCGCTCCGCCGGTGCTTCCTGCTGCATGCGACACAGCTGTGTCCCCGTGTAACTGTGCAGCTCCCGTCTTCCAGTCATCTTGTTCACCTTCCCAGTGTCAGGCTCGTGGCGCTGATGCGTCGTATGCCTCTCCGCTTTCGTCTCCCCTCGAAGCCGTTTCTTCGCCGCCGGCGCTTGCGGCCTCGTACTTCGTCCACGTCGCTGTGCCGTCAGTTCCGCCAGTGACAACAGTGCAGCAGAGACTGTGGGGAGAGGTATGGCCATGCTACCTGAACAAGACGAAGCCTAGCGGCCCGAAAGAAGGCACTGGAGGCGACCAGCATGAGGGCAAGGTGCGAGCCGGGCCTGGCGAAGGCGAGAGAGAAGTCAGCGCGAGCGCCAGCATTCGTCAGGAACTTTTGACCCCCCTCGAGCTGTCAGAGGAGGAGAAAAAGACGCATATGTTCTTTCTCAACGCGGCCATGGAAAGTGAGTGGAGTTCGGAAGTCATGGTGATTTGCGGCCTGAAGGGGGACCGGAGTGAAACAGCAGCATGGACACCTGGGGTTGCAGTTAGGACAATCGGTGATAGGCGCGCACGACTGCCAAGGTGTTAACGACGTTCAAGATACGGGGGATCGCGTTCGAGCGAGTCTTCACTTTTGTCTGGTTTAGCATAAGAACGTGAGGAAATATCTGCCGACCTGTTCAGATTCACAAATGTCAGTGCATCTGGTCTTGTATGTTTATGGAAAGGTGCTCGTTGTATTTGCTCAAAACGTTGCCGGTTTTAAAGCGCCTCTCAGGGCAGGGCTTTCCTTGTCAGTGCAATACTTTTATGGCTTCATAGGCCTGCCACGTTGCCATTTGTTTCGGTTTTCCTGTTCTGTTCCAGTAAGCAGGCATGAAGGCCGCAGTGCGTGCATCATTACATACACGCCCGACACGCATCTCCGGAAAAGCCAGCTTCCACCCTCGAGGAAGCGGCAACGTGGGCGTACTGAAAATGAAACTGTCACAGACACAAACAAAGAGGCTTACTGCACACTTGGACACGCAACAGTGGAGAAAAACGGCGTAGAAAACACCGTAAAAGATGCCGTTGTGACTGAATGCACCTTAAATACGTCTGATCAGGAGTGGCAGGAGGCTTCTGCGTCCACTATAGTTACTCCCAGTGCCGGTTCGAACTCAGACGCGAAATGGGTCACAAATGGCTGTGAGGCGAATTTTGGTGCTGACGCGTGTGATTTGGACAGAAATACCAGCAAACTTGGAAGAGCTGTAGAAGAAGCATTTGTAACCTGCATGGGTAGTCGTCTTGCGAATTCGCATGAGGCTGTGAACGATGATTGCGATTCGAACGCGGCCGGATGGCACAAATGCAATATGCCTAAAGTTGTCGCTGCATGTGTCGACGGTACTGGACCGCGAATGCCCCTGATGCACGCAACTATGAGAGCGATAGGCTGTGTGGGAGAGAAGCTCCGGCGCATTTTCGCAGAACCCGACAGAGACTCTGCTAGAGAAAGAGAACTCGAAGCAACAAACCAACCGGAAAACGGTTCAGGGGTAACGGGGAACGCATCAGATCTCGAAGACGTGAGCGAAGGGAATTACTACTGTCAGGGGTGCGTGGTGTACTGCTCTCATGAGCCCTGCGTTTTGTGTGCCATGGCACTCATTCACTCCCGGATCAAATTGCTATTTTTTGTTCATGACAACAATGTTCATGGGGGGATCACCCGGGGGCGCCTGCATCTGGATCGCAGGCTCAACCACGGCTACCGGGTTCTCTGTTTGAGGACGAATAAGGGAGCTACCAGCGACCAGAAAGGCAAATGAAGTCTTTCTTATTTAATTCCATCTAGAACTTGAATTCGTACGTCCACCCACGAGAAATCAACTTGCAAAAATTCGAGAGCATCCTTGAGAGGGATCGTCACACTTACAACGCCTGATGGCTGCATCGCCTCGTTCAAGTCGGCTTGTCTAGTTCGAGAAAGGGCACAGGGGATCAGATTCGGCGACTTTTCAACTCACGCTTAAGGGTTATTGCGTCATAAACCTAGATCTGAAACAAACAGGCCAGCCTGTGTGCAGCCACAAAGAAAGCAACGTCTGCCTGAGCAGTTCTGTCTGCCACTGAAAAAGCAGATGTTGCGCCTCCTTTCAGTCACTTTGAGAAGGCAATGCTTCTTAGCCTTGTTCTAGCGTGTTGTTCGCGTCTGTCCTTCATTGAAAGTTGCAAGAGCACACTTGTAGCAAAGGGCAGTGTCTTCGGACGGTGGCGTCCGCACAGCCAACTGGTAGCATGTTTCTTTCTGATGTATAATTTCCTTTTTGGTATCGGTTAAAGGGACATCGACGAGAGACTTCAGAGCCAACGAAGTTTCTCACTTTCCGTTTCGATCGTCAAAGACGTCTATCAAAGTTGTCGGCACGAGAGGAACACTCCATCTTCACATTTGAATAAGGCGGCAGGTTCTGGGGAGAAACTCGCTGTTTCGGAACCTCCTTCACTGCTAAACTGCATTACTTATATTATTTGTTACTTACCGGATTCAGGTTCAGGCTTTCTTCTGGTACCGTGACAATGGTGATCTTTACGTTGTACTCGACCCTCTACTCCAAAAACAGAACCAGATTTAATGCTCGGAGAGCCTCCGTTTGCATTGATTTCGCAACAGAGAATAGCATGTTCCAGAACACTCATGTGCGAACTGGTGCACAGTTAAACGTATGATTCGTGGTGCAGTAATATTGGCCACGGAATGCAGTGATACCACGCACAAGGTGAATGTGAGAGGAGTGCCGTCTCCGATGAATCCCACAAAGTGGAAAAACTGCTTGCTGGTTGGAACTTCGCACAGAAAGGGACGGTGGTTAAAAAGAGCCAAACGGCGAACAGGAGAGCGATCGTCGGGTGGGAGACAGAGTAGGCACAACTATAAAACTTGGAGGCAGGATTGATCACTGTGGATATATTAAACATTCGGGGTACTAATTAAACAAAAGATGCTTCATTTCAAGCAAAAGACGGATTATCCCCCTCACAACCCTCGTATACATCAATAGAGTTCGTCCCCTGCTTCCGTGCTGCGGAAGCAAGATACGACACCGCAATTTATGTCGAAAAAAGGCTACAGCTTATATACCCGTCCCCACATGATCCACATCTAACTGTCGATCGTACAGTGCAAAAAATTTTTGCAGCGCAGATTTGTGCCGAGATGAAATACCCTGAATCACAGGGCATCGAGTCTGCGTTAGTCCGACTCTGCACACGGTTTCTCCATAACTTTTTTAAACAGCGTTGTGTCTAGATATTAGTTGTAAGCCCTTAACGTCGTCATAGACTTTCGTGTTATCTTCATCAAGTGTTGCTTCAAGAGTCGAACTGCACTAGCAGCGTTGTCTTTAGCTACTAGTTGTAAGCCCTTAACGTCGTCATAGACTTTCGTGTTATCTTCATCAAGTGTTGCTTCAAGATTCGAACGGTACTAGCAGCGTTATCTTCAGCTACCTTTGTCAGCTGTGAGTGTCTACGCAAGCTGTACCTCAGTCGCACTCGCTGCCACAGTTCCCTGGAAGAAGCTCTTCGCCTCAATGCCAGCGGGACCCCGTTCATCGGTGGGAGGTGCGATCGGCTGTAGGACACACGCCAGTAGTGGCACACAAGCAAACAAAAGTCTTCATGACACGAGTTCAACGCATTCTGCAAGAGGCTCAATCCTGAAGACCACGGTTTAAAGGTGAACTCCTTCGGTATGGCGTTACGGCCGGCACAAAAGAGCACGACAACGAGTAGACCCCAAGTGACTGCAACGGGTGTACCCGGAAAACGGAAACGATTGCGGCAGAGAAACTTCACAGGGCTCGAAAAGCTAAAACTCATAAATAGAAAAGACAAGTGCTATAACTTTGGAACAAAATTACGTCATCTGGCCGGGTCAGGAAGAGAACAACCGACAACAACACCACGAGCTCCGTCTAGGCACAAGGCAAGACAAGGACCGGAGGCGAGAACCCGTCCATTGTGGCGAATGATGCCGCGGGCGACTCAGCGCCGCCGAATTCGCTAGTCTCAGGTCGAGTCGCCGGGGCGTCAGGAGACAAGCACCGGCGCCCCGCGCGCCAACTGTCCGTCCTTCCTGGTGAGTTGACGTTTTGAGCCACGCTGCAGAACTCTGCACTGGAGTGATTGAGCGCGGCATTTATGTCAATCTGGTTTTTCCACGTGTATTCCAGAAGCTTGCCCTGAGAAATACAGATACACTGTCACTTTTGAATCGATGTTTTCTGTGTTACGTAACCGCAACATGAGACACGGTCCCTCGATTGGATCGTCATCATGTCTTATCTGGCTAGCTGCCGCATTCTTTGTTTCGGCACTTGGCCACGTACAGCAAGGCGCTGGCGTTGTGCGGCCTCGCCACTGGCAGAACTCGGAAGCCGCTGTTAGTGTCCGGTCGCCGGGAGGCGCGTCCCCTAGACCTTTCCACAGCCCAATTGAGCCAGTAGCATTTATTGATGGGGAGCACGATGAAGACAAGCATGAAGGCTCATGGTTGGAGCAGGAAGCGGCCGAGGATGTGACCCCTTTACCGGACAGCCACACAGAGGCCCAGACACAGTCCCCCAGTGCTTTTAGAAGGTTAACCAGGCGTTTGCGTTTTTGGCGACGTGGGGTGACAGGCGGATCAGATGCTGGAGAAGAGGCGCCTCAGACGCCTCGACCTTCACTACGTACACGAATACTTCAGTACTTGCGGCGTGTGGGAACATTTTTCAGACGAGACATTCCAGCGGCAGCACTTCGATTCTTCAGGCGCTTTCGACGAGTCCGCCAACCTGTATTCCCTCCCGACGAGTTTCCGGAGGATGTCGACACGAACCCTATTTATTTCCGTGGTACGGATCCTGGAGACGTTGTCATTGAGGAGCTGTTCAATCGTATACCGCAAGCAAACGTACGGACTACAAGTGAATACATGCAGTCCGCAGCTGACAGTCTAGTGTCCACATCGTTGTGGAATACTGGACAGCCCTTCCGCGTAGAGTCGGAGCTTGGCGAGCGTCCAAGGACGCTAGTCAGGGGCACAGTGCTCGGCCAGGAAGACCCTTATGCATATCTCGAGGCGACCGACCAGGAGACAGGAGAATCATTTGAGGTGCACGTTCCATATTTCACGGAACGGCCGCCTTCCAACGCGATCAAGCAGATGAAGGAGGAGGTGCTGCGCCTACGCTTGCTACGAGGCATCAAAAACCAGAAGCAAGCCAAGGTGCATCTCAGATTTATATTCCCCTTCGATTTGGTGAAGGACCCACAGAAAAAGAAGATGATCCGGGTTCGCTTAGATGAGAGGGATATGTGGGTCTTGAGCAGATTCTTTCTGTATCCCCGAATGCAGAGTAACCTTCAGACGTTTGGAGAAGTCCTACTGAGTCATTCCTCAACACACAAGTCCCTCGTGCACCACGCTCGGTTGCAGCTCACGCTTCAGGTCATAAGGCTGCTTGCGAGTCTCCATCACTATGGCCTTGTGCATACCTATTTGAGGCCCGTCGACATCGTCTTGGACCAGCGTGGTGGCGTGTTTTTGACCGGCTTTGAACATCTGGTGCGAGACGGTGCCAGGGTGGTGTCGTCCGTCAGTCGAGGATTCGAACCGCCGGAGCTTGAAGCCAGACGAGCAACCATATCTTACCACAGGGACCGCAGGACGCTGATGACATTTTCGTTTGATGCATGGGCATTGGGGTTGGTGATCTACTGGATTTGGTGCGCCGATTTGCCCATTACCAAGGACGCGGCGCTAGGCGGAAGTGAATGGATCTTTCGAAGCTGCAAGAATATCCCACAGCCAGTCAGAGCTTTGCTTGAGGGATTCTTGCGATACCCGAAAGAGGATCGGCTCCTCCCATTGCAAGCCATGGAAACTCCTGAGTACGAGCAACTGCGCACAGAGCTATCAGCCGTTTTGCCCCTGTATCAAACTGATGGAGAACCGGCATGAGAGGGTGGCCCGCCGCCATCGGGAACATCTCAGCCGGACGAAGCTGGAGCCGCTGAGGCGGTTACGGCAATCTAGAACCTCGAGGAGGGGCCAGCGATGAGCTTGAATTCAATGGCGCTTCACTTGCTGGTACAGAAACGTAATTAGCTTGGTGTCCGTTCGGCTGCTCGATTCGAATGTTTTTTCTGGAGGCGGTGCTGCACGTTATGGAGGTGGTTGGGAGACAGGTGAAGAAGATGTGCATGTGGTTGGCTAAAAAGCGTGCAGCTTACGTGGTTGAAACTTTGTCTGCCGGTGCTCCGCATTTGCCGACAGTCTCGTTGGTGATGTCTCTGGAGGACGATTTGCCTTTCCAGGGCGGCCCCTCCAGGACATATTTTAGAAAGGGTCCTTCGCCGGAGCCCTCGTTTTTTTCGTGTCTGAGCGACCTTCACTCATGTGAGTGCTGAAAGCATGAAACGACGACGACCTTCCCGCGTGTCAGGCGACACCATTGAGAGTTGTGTTCTAGGAAGCACAGTGAACAAGTAAGTAGTATAGGAGACAACCGGCGAAGCTGCACCCACGGAAGCACCGAGTCGAGGACTCGCTTTGGCGTTCCTGGAC
>NC_031478.1:7156297-7158043 GCF_000006565.2 Toxoplasma gondii ME49
TCCTGCGGTACCTGCGCAGCATTTAGTGGTCATCTCCGTTTCTGTTTGTTCCTCGCCAATTTGTGGTAGTTGGCAACCGTCTGCATTGAATCCGCCGTAGTCAACACGAGATGCAGCTGCTCACGCTGGAAATCATTGATTCTTCCCGCTTTGTGGGAGGCACGCGTATGTAGGTGAAAGACATCTAGCGAAGCAACTCCACGAGTATTCGGTGGCCCAGCGCAAGTGACGGTGCGGCCTACAGAGACGAACATCCGGCCCACGCACCGACTGTCCTTCCATCTGAGTTGACGTTTTGAGCCATGCTGCAAAACTGCACGCAGTAGTGAGGAGAATGGTATCCACGTCATCTTGTTTTTCCGCGTGTATTTCAGAAGATTCTCGCGAGAACTGTGGATGCCCTTGTCACATGTGAACGGTTGTTTTGTGTGTTACACATCTGCAACATGGAAAACTGTGCGTCGGTCAGATCATCGTCGTGTCTTATCTGGCTAGCTGCCGCATTCTTTGTTTCGGCACTTGGCCACGTACAGCAAGGCGCTGGCGTTGTGCGGCCTCGCCACTGGCAGAACTCGGAAGCCGCTGTTAGTGTCCGGCCGCCGGGAGGCGCGTCCCCTAGACCTTTCCACAGCCCAATTGAGCCAGTAGCATTTATTGATGGGGAGCACGTTGAAGACAAGCATGGAGGCTCATGGCTGGAGCAGGAAGCGGCCGAGGAAGTGACCCCCTTATTGAACAGCCACACAGAGACCCCGACACAGTCCCCCAGTGCTTTTAGAAGGTTACTCAGGCGTTTGCGTTTTTGGCGACGTGGGAGGACAGGCGGATCAGATGGCGGAGGAGAACCACCGCAGACGCCTCGCCCTTCCCTACCGACCCGACTGTTTCAGCATTTGCGGCGTGCGGCAGCAGCAATTCCCGCGGCGGCATCTAGATTCTTTGGGAGATTTCGACGAGGCCGACTACCTGTATTCCCTCCCGACGAGTTTCCGGAGGATGTCGACACGAACCCTATTTATTTCCGTGGTACGGATCCTGGAGACGTTGTCATTGAGGAGCTGTTCAATCGTATACCGCAAGCAAACGTACGGACTACAAGTGAATACATGCAGTCCGCAGCTGACAGTCTAGTGTCCACATCGTTGTGGAATACTGGACAGCCCTTCCGCGTAGAGTCGGAGCTTGGCGAGCGTCCAAGGACGCTAGTCAGGGGCACAGTGCTCGGCCAGGAAGACCCTTATGCATATCTCGAGGCGACCGACCAGGAGACAGGAGAATCATTTGAGGTGCACGTTCCATATTTCACGGAACGGCCGCCTTCCAACGCGATCAAGCAGATGAAGGAGGAGGTGCTGCGCCTACGCTTGCTACGAGGCATCAAAAACCAGAAGCAAGCCAAGGTGCATCTCAGATTTATATTCCCCTTCGATTTGGTGAAGGACCCACAGAAAAAGAAGATGATCCGGGTTCGCTTAGATGAGAGGGATATGTGGGTCTTGAGCAGATTCTTTCTGTATCCCCGAATGCAGAGTAACCTTCAGACGTTTGGAGAAGTCCTACTGAGTCATTCCTCAACACACAAGTCCCTCGTGCACCACGCTCGGTTGCAGCTCACGCTTCAGGTCATAAGGCTGCTTGCGAGTCTCCATCACTATGGCCTTGTGCATACCTATTTGAGGCCCGTCGACATCGTCTTGGACCAGCGTGGTGGCGTGTTTTTGACCGGCTTTGAACATCTGGTGCGAG